>NC_048310.1:2423244-2552791 GCF_013100865.1 Trachemys scripta elegans
CCTGGAGCTTGTTTAAAACAGTTTAATGCTGGACCATTTCAGGGTCATGTTAACACCTTGTTAGAGAAGGTGTCCCAGACTCACGCACTATACCAGAGAGCAGCTTCTGGAGCGGAATCTCATAGTCCTTTTGGGTCCTGTAACAGCTATGGCAATTTCCTGCAATATCTTTGGGAAATCTTACAGTATTAAGTTGATGTCTCATCGTGGGCCAGGGACTGTATGTAGTTCCATGAAGGAGGGGGACCACAGCCCTCCAGGAACTAAGAACAGTGTGTGTGTGTGTGTGTGTGTGTGTATGTGTGTGTGTGTGGGGGGTTATTTGGCAAATTCACTCCTGCTGTAACACCTCCAGAGAGCTACCATGTCCCGGGGATGCTCACATACACTAGTTCAAACTGCATTCACCAGATGCCAACAGACAAAGAGAGAAATGGCCTCAGTTTAAACTGATTCAGGGCCTTTTTTCCATGACTGCTCCAGCTGGCGAAGGAAGAGGATGGAGTATTCATACCCTCTGTCTGTGGCAAGTAGGCCATAAGGGAATTACGTTTCCCTTTTACTGCCAACTATTGCTCAAAACGAATCAGTGGCTGCATGGACAGGCATGTAGGTGCTATTGTAAGGCACTCTGAAGGCTTTGTCATATAAAACCCACCAGATTTTCCATCACCATTTCTACAATGCAATTTGTGTTGTCAGTACAAACATCTGCAATATACTGAAAGTTTGGGAGCAGTACTAAATTGAATTTAATGTAAAAAGAAACAACACAAGGGATATTGTATTGACTGTATCATTCCTTTTCATATTTAATTCAATAAAAGCTTCAATTTCATGTTACTTGAAGGTGCTGGAGAATTTACAGAATGTGTCAAAGCAAGCACGGGTCCTTGCCCCAGAGTACATAGGGCCTTGCTCACTGGATATGGAGAGAGACACAGCGAGCTAGTAAGTCTCTTACCTGGCTAGAGAAATTGGATTAAGGAACTAGAGGTAAAATAACTACTCTTTAACGCCTGCCAAGTAACATCACAGAGCAGAGGGCTCATGAACCTGATTTCAGACATTGCCAGGGAAACATCCATTTGTGCTGAAGACGCAATACTAGGGAAAAGGTCACCTTTGAGCAGAGAGATGATGGTTCCAGAACCCACCTGTGTTGGATGGAGTGAAGCCTGGCAAGGATGGGCTGTTGAGGCCTGGGAGCAAGACTGGAGGGATGCCCTGTAGTGCTGGGTACGCAGTAGGAAGGTTAAGAGCTTGTAGAGGGGTATTATCAAACATGCCCTGCTGTTGAGCTGCCAGACCAAGAACCTCATTGGCTTTTTTGATCCGGTCCAACTCCTGCTGAGCCATCAACTGACGTACAGTAGCTGGGTCAAAGTACTCCTTCTCCTTATCCAACTGGCTTCCAATGGTGTCTTTAACTTTGGAGATATGCTGTTGAGAGAAGATATGGTCACGTACAGACAGCCGAGCGCTGTACTTGATGCCACACAAAGTGCACTCTGTTTTGGGTCCCTCATAACTTGTTTGGTTTATACCAAAATGCTTGGCCATGCTTAGCTTGGACTTCTTCTCCTTTGCCCTAGCATTCTGGAACCAGACCTGAACAACTCTCTTTGGCAGTCCAATGTCATTACCTAGGACCTCACACTCCAGCATGGTAGGCGTCCTGTAGTCGTTAAAGCATGACTTTAGAACTTTTAGCTGGAGATTAGTCATCTGAGTGCGAAAGCGTTTCTGCCCTGGCCGATCCCCACTGTCTCCAGACTTGCCTGCTGAACCACTGGCACCAGGGCTGGGTGAGCAGGGGTCTGCAAGGCTGGAGGTTTCACTATAGTCCACAGTACCTTCATTGTCATACTCTTTACTATAAAAGCTGGGAGCTGGGCTGACAAGGCCAGAAGACAATCGATCTTCATACTCAGACATTGCTATCATGGCAGCCTTTGTCAGGCCCTCACTAGGTCCTGATGTTGATTTGAGTTCAGTTGCAATCCCTGTTGCACTATCGTTGTCTGCATTGCCTTCATCTCCTGTTGTAGTGTCTGTGATTGCAGTGTTGACAGAAGAGCAGTCATCATTGTCCAACTTGGTTTGGTCAAAACTCAGATTAACTGAGGATATGGAGGGGCTTTCAAAGTCTTCTATTCCTTCCACTTTAATGGAGGACGGACTAAGCAGAGTTCGAGGTGAGAGCTCCATAGTTTTGCTTGCTGGTGAGAGAGGAATACCCTGACCATCACTACTGGTTGGTGGCAAGTGGGAAAAGCTTGCTCCATCAAAAATGTCCCCCTTCATTTGGAGTCCTCCATCACAATCCAAGAGCATAGCAGACAAAGTCAAGTTGTACCCTGCTCTCTTAGCCTCATGCCAATGACGGGATCGGATATGAGCTTCCAGAGCCGTCTTTGCTTTAAAGAGAGCTCTGCAGAAAGGACACCGTCTATGGGCTTGGGCAGGTCCCACAGCTCTAAACTGCCCTTTCCTTTCCCGTGCTCGAGTGTTCTGAAACCAAACCTGCACAACACGTTTCTTCAAGCCCACCTCATGCGCAATGTGATCCAACATCTTCCGTGTTGGGTTAGAGTCGAGCAGGTACTTCTGGTACAGAATTTCCAGCTGTTCTGGGGTAATAGTTGTCCTTAGACGCTTATCTCTCTGAGGTTCTTCTCCGCCAGTCCCACTATCATTTTCCCCAGGGCTTGCACTGGCCTTTTCCTCCAGCTTTCTCTTCAGAGTGTTCATTGTAGATGTTGGGGTTGAGGGTGAAGTGGCTGAGCTTGCTGGAATCTGAGGTAGAGTTCCAGATAGCAGCTGGCTTGCAAGTAGTGGATTACTGGGGTCAAAAAGCATGAAAGGCATATCTAGTGTCCTGTCCAGAAACTGCGGATGGATAAACTGGTTTTGTGCACTCAAAAAATGAAGCTGCTGATGCTCCTGCCAATGCTCAAAGGAGGGAAATGCCAGTTTGCATTGGTCACACTGGTACGGGATTAACTGAGGAGGTAGGTTTGCCAGTTGTTGAGGGGTGGACGTATGAAGGGGCTTGAGGGAAAGATGTGAGAGTTGAGATGGACTTGGGCTTGACTGTGGCAAAGGACACTGGGGTGGCTGTGCCTGTGGTGGAGGCTGTTGTTGTAATGAGGATGGGGAGGATAATGGTGAGATCTTTTGGTGTGTTGAACTTGTCTTCTGTTCTCCTTGGTCTTGCTGCTGCTGCGGCTGCGGCTCTTGCTTTGGTTGTACTTGCTTGTCTTGAGTTTGGTTTTGCTGTGTACTCAGAGGTTCAGATTGCTTTGGTTTCTCATCTGTAGCTTCTATTTTAGAACTATACATGGAGGAGTCATCTGCCTCCGCTGTGAGCTGCACGAAGGCTGAAGAGGTTGCATTAGCTGAAGATGTGGGGGTGCTGTAAGCTTGAGAGGGCATTGGTGTGCTGCAGGAGGAACTGGTTGGCGTCAACAGCTCCATTGCATCCATAGAGTCTTCATTCTGGCTATCGTCCTGTCCATCCTCATCCTCATCCTTATAACAAAGCTTTTTCTGGTGTTTGATAAGATCAAAAATGCGCTGAAAGACTAGACTACATTTTTTGCACTGGTAGTTTAAGTTGCTTGTTCGAATGTACCTATCATTTGTAAGCTCCCGCCGTTCCCCATCTTTGCCTTCTCCTTGGTTCTCATAGTTTTTCCTAGCTTTCTGACGGGCGTTCTGGAACCACACCACTATAACACGTGTAGGGAGGTTCAGCAAATTAGAAAGTTGTTCAAATTCATCATCCTTTGGATAAGCATTAGCATCAAAAAAGTCCTGCAGGACTCTGAGCTGGTAATCAGTGAACCGTGTCCTGGAGGACCTCTTGCTTCCCCAGTATTCGTGCTTTTGAGGTTCTGGAGAGGGAGGCCGTGAGTCTATCTTCAGTTCTTCCAGGCTGGTAATTGGAGGATTGCTGAAGTTGTACGGGGAATCCTTGTTGCGCTGGCGTTCTTTGAACAGAGTGTTTCTAAACCAGTGTTTTATCACTTTCTGTGGTAGTCCAGACTTGTCTGCCATCTCTTTGATCTGTTCCTCACTGGGAGAGTTGTTAATATCAAAATACTGCCGAAGAACTCTGAGCTGGTCGTCTGTGATCCGAGTACGTGGCCTCTTGTTCTGCTGTTGCTGTAGAAGGCTAGGGTTGAGCTGATGTTGATACAGCTGAGCTAGGTCTGCAGGTAGAGGGTCTACAGGACCAAGCTGAGGTGGTAACTGGGCAGGTAATGTTTGTAGTGGCATAGTTTGCATCATAAGTGGTGAAAAGATGGGCAGCTCCATTGGCATAGAGAGCTGGGTGAGTGGCACAGACGGCTGGGCTGGTGCAATTGTAGGAGAAGTAATAGGTGGAGCAGAAGTAGGAATGGCAGGAGTGGAAGCTGGCTGAGGAGGTGCTGTAGGGAGTGGAGGTGGAGGCGGAGGTGGAGGTGGTGGCGGATCTGGAGTCTGAGGTCTCAGTGGATACAGTTTATCATAGTGCTCTCTGTACTGCTTGGCAAACTTCTCCAGCTGCTTAAAGGGGAAGTAGTGTTGGTGAACGTGCTCTTGGTGACTCTTTAGAATGAGGATGTTTGAGAAAAACTTGCCACATGTGTCACATTCAAGCTTTTCCAAGTTCTCACCTTGCTCTGTCTTCCCATTTTTCTTTTGCACCTTCTGCTTGTTCTCATTGTACTGAATAACCAGCTCAAAGCCAAAGTTTTCTAGCAAGGCTTTTGTGGCATTGCCTCTTGCATCAGATGCGATACGTGGAGGAAGTAGGGAGGGTTCTGAACTATTGCCTGGGGCAAAGTCTTTCTTGTCTTTGGGCTTTAGGTTGTCAGGCAGAGACTCCTTAGACAATGAACTGCTGTCTCCCCTCTCTGCATTTTCCCTTTCCCTCTGGGTTTCTTTTTCCTTCTCCTTAATAACGGATTTGTTTTTTTTCTCTTGATGCTGGCTCTGTTGTATATGGACAGAGTGAGACTGTGACAAAGATAGTTGACCTTGCTGCTGTTGTAATATCTGTGTATGGCTCTGCTGTGGGAGCTGAACTTGAGCCTTTAAATCTTCCAGCAAATTTGGACCAGTACCAGATAGTGTCAGAGCACCACTGGTCACAGGCAAGCTAACTTCTGGATTGAGCTGGAACTCGGCACTGGGGATGTAAAATGGAAACAGAAGATGCTGCTGTTGCTGAAGCTGGAGCAGGGTCTCTGTGGTCATGGGGAAGTGGGGTAAGAGAGCAGGGTTGAACAGCTGAGACTGCAGGAGCGCAGCTTGCTGCTGCAGCTCTTGCTGTAGGTGGGCCTGGACTTGGGCTTGCGCCTGTGCTAAGGTTTGAGCTTGTTGCTGTTGCTGCTGCCTGGATGCAATCATGTCTGCCAGTTTCTTCCGGTTGACGTCCTTAGGCTCAGAAGGAGAGACGATGTTAGTGCTAACGGGATTACTCGAAGAGGAAATTCCCACACTCTCACTGGATCCCTGGTTGAGTAAACTAGGGACTGGAGCTGTGCCAGCGTTGCTGGTGTTGGTGGTTGTGAAGGTATTAGAGCTGCTAGTACTCACTGGACTTGGTGTGGATGAACCCAGAGAGATACTGCTACTACTGCTATTCCCAGTTCCATTACTATTGCCACTGCCACTAGCTGCCTCCAGCTTGGCAGCTCGAGCCTTGGTCTGGTGTAGGACAGACCTCATGTGGATCTCCAGCGTAGAACTCTGGCTGTAGGCCACATTGCAAGTGTTGCACTTAAAAGGTTTGTTGTCTGGACTGCTGGTAGGTTCAGGTTGCCCAGTAGCAGACTCCTGAAGGGCTCTTTTCAGTTTATGCAGATGAGAAACTGAATTGTAATGGACCAAAAGAATGTTCTTTTGTGTGAAAGATTCTTTGCAGACTGTGCACTTGTATGGGCGAGATGGATCGAGAAATTTCTCCATGGTGAAATTAGGACCTTTCCTGAAAGGTAGGGCCCTCTTAGGTTCCAAGCCAGAGTCTTCTTGTACTGACCCAGAATCACTGCCAGTAGGACTCTGTTTATCTTCTAGGTCACTCTCTTCCTCTTTATCATCTTCAACAATGATAGTATGGTCATCCGCCAACGAAGGGTCGCCCATAGCTAGGAGGTCTCCATTGACCAAAAGCCCACTGTAAAGCTGCTGAATGTCTGCTTCACTCAACTCCAGATGACTCGTCTCCAGGTGCTTCTTCAGAGCTTGGAAGGTTCGGAAACTGCGTTGGCAAAGACAACACATAGTAGCTGCTCTGATGACATGGTACTGAGAATGAAGCTGCAGCTTCTCGATGGTTTTGAAGGCCAGGCTGCACTGGTTGCAACGGTACTTGTAGACATGGCGATCGGACACTGGCAGTTGGGGCCGTTTAGCATGAACTTCATTGAAATGCGTTTGAAGGGCCGATGAGCTTTTGAACACCTGGCTGCACCCCTTCTTCCAGCAAAGAAAGCCAGAGTCCTCTCTGGTGGAGCTCTGATCGGCAGGAACAGGTTTGGACTCTCCACTGTGCTCTATGCTCTCAGATGACAGAATGCTTTTTCCGGAGTCCTCAGAGGTCTCTGAAAACAGAACCAGAACAAAAAGGATGAAGTGATGCAAGGAAGATACGGTTTAGACAGGGCTTGTCTCTGTCACTCATTTACAATTTAAATACAATTATAAATCATTCATTTCTTAATTTGGATCCGATCCAGTACTTCCTTCCCCTGGCCACAGAGGCATTTTCCTTCACCTCTACTTCTGCTGAGGCTGTTACTTCTCACCAAGTATTTTGTTAGCCCTCCCCCCTCACTGCCCAAGATTACAACAGCCCATGATGTAGCTCAAGGCCCTCTCATAAAACATACCTTCCCCTTCTGTAAGAAGGCTAATGCTCCATAAGAGTGTGTGGCCATCCCTCCCCATCAGTCTCGCAGGGAGGCCATGCCCCCTCGCTACATACCGGCACATTATCCTTAGTGCAGAAGGACAGACATTTTCCCTAATATTCAGCCTAAGTTTTCACTTTCTTAACTTCACCTCATTATCCATGTTATGCCCCACTGCACAACCTTAAATAATTTTTCTTTCTCCTTGACTTTTACACCCTTTGACTATCCGTGGACTGCACACATCTCCCACATGATGTTGTTCAAACAAAGCTGGGCATATTTACCCCCTTTAATTCCTCCTCAAATTAAAACCCGCAGTCCCATAACTATCTTTGTTACTTTTCCTTGCTGTCCTGTCAGCTTGTCAAAGTCTTGCTGATAATGATGTGCCAAGAACTGAAGGTGATATTGAGGCTCAGGTCCACTAACACTGCAAAGAAAGAGTGAAATTCAGCCCCTGCTGGTCCCTATTCCACTGAAGGCTGCTATGCCCCAGGAGAACTCAGTCTTGTGGGGAAGGGAAAGCAGCTGTTCCACTGCCACCTTTCCTCCAGGTTCTACCCACGAGAACAGAGCTATTCTGGTAGGGGAGAGATACTCCTACTGGTTGAAGCTGAGGAGGGGATCTGAGGAATCAGCACACCTCCAGCAGCCCAAGCCATGCCACTGGTGTTCTCTCTGGAACGGTGCTGTTCGCATGCAGGCTCTGTGGCAGAAAGGAGGTGGTGGTTGTCTTAATCCCAAATTTCCTTATAGATCTCTCCCACTGTGGTCCCTGCACCAGGCTTGACACTGATAGAATCTGGCCTAGAGACTATCGCCTCCCCATCTGGAGACTAGGGGCCTCACCTATGCACCCAAAACTGTAGTGTCCTTTTTTTGCTGCCATACTATAGAGCACACTATAGAGCAGGGGTCGCCACAGCGGGGTGCGCAAGAGGATCATTGGGGATGCGCGGCGGGAGTCCGAGCGGCTTTTTTTTTTTTTTGCACTTCGGCGTAGCAGGGGGTGCGTGCTCAAAAATTTTTTACTGATAGGGGTGCGCGATCAAAAAAGTTTGGTGACCACTGCTATAGAGTCGGGACTAAATAGCTGGCCACTGTTACTGGTAGGCACGACTTTACAATGTTATACGGTAATAAAAAAGGCCAATGTAATTTTGAGCTGCCTTGCTAACATGCCTCAACCGTGGTGTTACTTCAGTGAAATTAGCTGCTTTCTGGGCTGTATTTAAGACAGTGAGCAAAAGGTGAAAAGTTCTAAATCTCACTACCAATTCTCTGAGCCACCCAGGCCTGGTCTACACTAATCCTCCAATTCGAACTAAGGTACGCAACTTCAGCTACGTGAATAACGTAGCTGAAGTCGACGTACCTTAGTTCGAACTTACCACGGTCCAGACACGGCAGGCAGGCTCCCCCGTCGACTCCGCGTACTCCTCGCGCCAAGCAGGATTACCGGAGTCGACGGGGAGCACTTCTGGGTTCGATTTATCGTGTCCAGAACCCAGAAGTTCGATTGCCTGCCGCTGAACCAGCGCGTAAGTATAGACAAGCCCTTAGTCTCCTAATTTCTCATGTCTGAAGAGATATTTTAGTTCTTGTTTTAATACAACAACATCCTTTCCAAAATCACTGGTTCTGGTTCTCTGTTCTGATGGAGGAGGATTTGAAACAAGACTGGGGATCGTTCTAAGCTACCATTGGTCTACGCCAGTTTGGGGATCATCTGGGCACTGGACCTGCCCATGACATAAATTAGAACAACCTCAAGATTGCTCTATTGTGCACGGCTGCCAGTGATCCCCAGGTGCTGTTCTGACAGTGGGGGATCAGCCATGTGCAGAGACACTCCAGTCATACGCCTTTTTCCCTAACCATGGAGCCAACGCTAGAAGGAATGTGATGTAGGAGCAGCTCTGGTGGCTCATCATCACTCTGAAGATTTCCCTGGAGCAGAGCAAATCAGCTCCAACATGCCCATGAATCAGGGCCTCGGACATAATGTTTATAAAATCAGTTCATTTCTGACCTAAGCAAACTTGTCCATCTGGAAATCCTGTTAGATCGCCTGCTGTCTGCACTGGTCTTTTAAATGAATGATCTGAGCAGAAACTGCATGGGCAAGGGATAGCAATGCGGCCTTTTTCTCTCAGTGCATGGGAAACAAGAACAGTAAGCTGCCACAATTCAAAGCAGGATGATTTTTTTCAGTTAAGAGTTAAGTAACTGACCAGCCTGCTTCCCCGGCTCCTCTGCATTGGTGTTTCCATCTCTGTCTGGAGTGGCTGCTGGGAGAAACATACTGCTGGGCATCATCACTTCAGGTGTTGTCACCTGAGGAAGGAGGGATGGTGGGGAAAATGGGAGAGAGGAGAAATAAAAACAGAAAAATGTTTTTAAAATCTTTAAATAAGCAAAATTAGACATCAGCAGAGGTGTCACTTTTCTTAGCTCATTGAAGACTCGTGTTTATTAGACAAAGCTCACATCAGTCAAAAGTGTTTCTACAGTTACATTCTGGACATAATTAGCAGTGCACACTCGAAGAATAATCTTATTATTAATATTTTTCCTTTATGTAGAATTCAGACTTTGATCACTGACAATGTTTTGTCATGGGCTGTGAAACTTCTTGTGCAACCAATTAGGTAGATAAGTTGAAAGGCCCACCTTAAGCTGCTGAAAACATAATAAGGCCCTAATTAAATCATACCTGTAAAGTACACTGTAATCTTGAACTAGGGAGAACTACAGCACTATTTTCAAAGTGTATTGATGCATAAAAAGGAGGGGCATGAGAAAGAAGAGTACAAATAAAGAGAGGTGACAAGAGAAAGGATGAATAAAGAAAGACTGAAACGAGATGGCAAACTGTCTGAAACACAAAGCTTTTGCAACCCTTTCCATGTTCTGACTGTTGGAAAGAAAACAAGCGTTCACTCTGGCTCGCTTCAAAATTCCGTTTGCAATCAGTTATGCTATCACCAGCCCAAGACTCGAAAGCCATGATTTTTACAAGAAACTAGTGATTCTGGATAGCTCAATTTTTGGAAGCCCGAGTTGAGACACTTCAAAAGAAGCTTGGGTTTCAGGCTCTGCACTTTCGTACGATCAGGCCCCCATAAAGTAACTGAAATTGGGCATCCAAAATCACTGGTTATTTTTGACAATCTTGACCAAAAGGACTAGTGCTTTGACCCGTGTTTAACATCAGGCACGCAGCAACAAAACCCTACGTAACTCTGAGCACCACATGCCTAGCAACTTAAAGGCTGCTCTTCAACGGATGCTCCCCAACACAGCAGCTCAGGAAACCGTTCAAGACCATTGTTCCCACTAGTGCTATCTCATAACACAGCCACATACAGGAGCTCACCCCATAAACAAGTGCTTGATGTCAGTTCTGCTGCTTTGATTGTCTGTGAGCATCCTCTCACCTAGATACTAAAAGGAACATCCTTACCATGCCCTGAGTCCTTAGCGATTGAGGGAGCAACAAACCCAAACTGACTCTCAGTGCTGGTGCTCTGACAGTGCCCTTTTCCAGCCACTGATTGCTGGGAGAGGATGGCATGTTGGCAATGGTGCTAACCTGTCACATTCTCTAGTGAAGCTACAAAAGGGTCCCCTTCAGGCCAGGCAGAGGAATGGACTGATCCTTGGATTTCATGGCAGAACAAATGATGTGATTACTTTCATACAGTACAGCTACCTACCTTCTTCTAAGCAAACTTAAGTCAAAGGCCACAAGGTGCATGCGGGATGACTAATGAAATGCTAGCAAAGTCTGTGACTAAGGTATAGCTGAAATACTGTGAACTCTAAATAGGACATGGTGTCTTCCTCACCGGCATGGATATAAACCCTACGCAGGAGGTGTAGGGAAAGAGGGTCTGATCCAGCCATGCTCAGGTTCATGGGGAGCAGGAGCATGTACATGGACAGCCACAAACAAAGATTTGATTGTGAGCGATCTCGGATGTCAGACAGCAGAGGGAAGGGATGCTGTCACTGCTCTGGCTACTCACAGAGCTGTGCAATGTGAGCAGTGCTTCATTGGTAATGAAAGAGGCGCTGGAGCTCAAGTGATTTTTTTACTTTGGTAACTGACACAGCAAGCCCAGAGGTGCCGGGGTTCTGAACGGCCAGGCCTAGCAGTTCCAGGACTCAGCCCTGGCACATAAATTGAGCACTGAAGGTGAGTGATACAGCCACAGCATTTGTGTTTTACAGACGTCTGCATCCTGTAAAGGCAGCTGCCACTGATGAAGCACTAGGAAAGGGGTGGAGAATGCCAAACTCATTACACCTTTTATTCCAAAGCAGAACATTTCTGAAGGCTGTGGTTGGTGAGTCCAGAGGGAATGCAAGAAGTGAAAGGTCACCGATTCATTTATAGTAACCAGACTCAGAGGAGGGGGAATGAGGTGGGAAGCAGAGGAGGAAAGACAGAAAGAAACGATGTCTCTCTCAGTTTTAGCAGCAGGGAAAGTGCTTTCCCAGGATCTTTAGGAATTATGAAAAATAAATAACGAGAAATTAAAAAAAACCCAACAGAGTAGAAAAAATAAAATTATCTAACACCTCAGTAGCACATCATTATAGAAAACTGTGGGCTTTTTATACACATTACAGTAAGGCAGTCATCCCCACTAACAGACTCAGTACGACGGATCAGTAATTGTTTTCATACACTTTAATTAGAAAAACTCAGATGGCTATGAATAATAATGGAAAAGAGAGACTTTTGCACTTGAAAGGTTGAAGTCAATCAAGTGTGAATGACGGCAAAAAGGAAAAAAAAAAGACACCAATTCATCAGGGCTCTGTTGTCTCGCCGCGTCTTTAATCATAATTCCTGATTGGGATTCAAGAAGGCAGTAAGCAGAGTTTCTTTGTCTGCCTTCACCTTCTGTCAATTAACTCACCCCGAAATATAATCATCAACCTCACATGCTCCTCTGCATCTTAATCTGGGCCTCCAAACCAATAAGTCCTGCCCCTATATGTGCTTAAGTAATTACCTTTACCTACCTGCATCTCCACAGCCTCAACTCTCCCCCCTTCTCCCTCTTTCCTCCCCCACACCCAGAAAGGGCTTTGGTACAGGAAATCGTTATAAGGCAGAAAATTCCTAGAGGGAACTGGGACAGAGCCAGAAGGGCAGGAAGTGAGAAATTGTGTGCATCTGTGTATTCAGGACAACTGCAGGCTCTCCCAGAGAGCTGTGCAAGGGATCCACTGGCAAGTGAAACCCTGAATGTAAAGCTCTATGCTTGGCTCATTGCCCGATATCCCCACCTCTCAGTCATTTGCCAGCTCAGCTCAGCAGTCCTCTTTGCTGCAGCCATCTTCCTGGTGGGGGCCTTCCCCCTCCCACGCCCAGATTCTCCCCCAGAGGGAGTTGCCTGACCACTCATCAACCTGACCACTTGGCATACAGGCGGTGTCCCAAGCCCCCATCTTCATCTGTTTTCTTTTCACACGGTAAACTCTTTGGGGCAGGGACTATGGCTTCCTGTGTGTGCAGAGAGGGCCTGGCACACTCGGGTGATTTCGCAATACAAATAAATAATCAGAGTAGAAGGTGAAAAGGAAGGCACTGAATCCTGGCTGCCAATCACAGATAACCAGGTAAATGATATTATTTTATACTGTTTATGGTTATGTCTGTATTTAAATGGTGTAACTGTCATGGGTGGAAGGGCGGTGGAGGATTGAGTCTTGTAGGGGAAGTTAACTTATGTGCTGTTTCATGTGATCATATGTGGTCACTTCCCATTCAGATGGTCCAGCAATAGCTGGGAACTAACCCTAGCTCCAGTCTTCCAAACTCCTAAATGTTTGTATTTCCTCATTCAAGTTTCTCTAGTGCTTCCACAACACCAACTTCATATGCACCAATATGAAGGTATTAAAACAACCCTAAGATATGTATACAACTGCAATGTATCACTGTGTCAGCTTGCTGGTGTAACCCTAGACCTTAGTTATTCTATGTACTGGGGCAGCACCGAGGATCCCCAGACGTGACCCCCATGGTGCTAGGGGCTGTACAAACACAGAAAGAGATGGTCCCTGCCCCAAAGAGCTCACAATCTCTCTCTATCACTTCCCTATTGTTTCTTAGCCACACTCACTACTGTACCATGTTCAAATCAGATTGTCATCCCCTTGGAGTTAGAGTCACATTTTTCTATCTGGGCTGAAAGTCACCTATCATGTTTTAGCTCTAGAAAATAATTATCTAGTTCACTCTTGGAATTTCTAACCTGCCCATCCCCATAGTATGTAGGCATGTGTCCTAGGGGACCATACACTAGTACTTCCTGGCTCTCTTGTAAGTCATCCTTCTATACAATGTTATCGTGTAGGCTATGAATGGTATCACCTACACAGGAAATGTATACCCAGTACTATCAGACCTTAGTATGTTTCCTTCCTGTACTAGCAATGTCTCTTATGCAGTTTCCTTCTGCCCCAAGATGAAATTGGTTAGTGAGTATTTATGCTAGGGGTGAAATTGGTCCCTGGTCTGTGTAGATGCTGAGCGCCCACTATTCCAGTTGAAGCCAATGGAAGCTATGGGTGCTCAGCCTCTCTGGAAAGCAGGCTCCGGTATGTGTACCCAATACCCCAAATCAGTGGCCATTTTGGAAAAATTTGGCCCAGTTGCTCAGTGTTACAAAGTGAGCAGAAGTTGAACACAGCTCTCCTCTCTCCTTGTCCTGTTTGTCTCCCTTAAGACTGTCCTCTCTCACAGAGACTAAGCTCAAATGCTCGTCCTCAAGAGAAAATGAGCTTGCTGCTCTTTTTGAAAAGGACTCTGTAAGCTGCTTCCTCAGAGGAGACAGTCCAAAACCGCTGAGAGAAGTATGATCCTTTGGTGTGGGAATCCTGCTGAAACTGGGCCACGCCCACACTCTTCCAGTGACAGCGCTGGAGAGCCTGTTGTGAGAGCCAAATGTAACAGTTCAGGGGGTGGACAAGGACCTCGGTACAATCTCCACTCCGCCAGCAATGCTGGGCTCAGTAAATGGCTGTTCATCTCTGTTCTCTCATTCCCCTCCTCCCATTTCCACACACCATACCCTTTTCTAAGCCTCAGCAAAGCTTATAGTTGGGGTTTTCAGAAAGCACTGCTTCACTGAGGCCTGAGCTGTGGTGGCTAGGATTCTTGCTGTCTCGTGGTAACACATCCGTACGGAGGTTCCCATCTTGGCCAGTCTTTCCTCTATTCTGACCCTAGGTACATAACATGGGTCTTGGACACATCAAAGCCACGTACCCACCTTTGGACAATGACAAGAGATCAATATTCTATACATTAGCTCTGCCTTCTCCCACTGGCTCCTTCTGCCTGTCTGGGATGCAGGCCAATCCCATGGAAGTTCTAGGTAGCTCTTCATGAGCTCCCCCAACATGGCCAAAATAATTTAGATTTAAAAATAACCTCTCTAGCAAGGGTCTGAGGAGCTACATTAATATCCCTTCTGTCCATGCAGGGGGGAAATGCACATACAATGCAAGGTCCCCGAACCAGACAAAGGAGGGAATTTCCATTACAAAGAGAGAGAGGGGGCTGGAGTGAAAAGCTTCATTAGACTCAGAGAGGCAAAGCGATGGCAGTATACCAAGGTCACTTCTAATTTAGACCATCTAATTGGCAAACATGGCTCCAAATGGCTATCATCTCACAGGGCTCAGAATTAATGAAGCCCGATTATTTTCATTACCTTCATCCGAGATGGAGAACGAGACACAGAGTGAGAAAGGCGGGGGGGAGGGAGAGGGGGCGAGAGGGAGGGAGAGAGAAACACTGACTGACAGCAGAAGGCAGAGAGCAGTGAGAGGAGACAATAGAAAAGGAGAAAAGAATATAAAGACAGTGAGAGAGGAGAGAGGATGGCAGAAACAGGAAAGAATTACTTTGGGAGCAAGAGAGAAAAGAAAAAGATGAAAAGACAGCTGGCGACAGGGAACAATGGAAGGACACCTTAAACACGGGACAAGAAAACGGACAGCAGAATTAAATGGAGGGGTAGAGGAATTTATGGAACGATAAAGGAAGCTGAGAGGGAGGTGGGAGAATTCCCCATTACTGGAGGCTGCCTGGGAAGCAGTCCCTTCTATTTCGAGCCCATCAGTCTTGTCAATTGACTATGGAAGTGAACTGCACTTCACCCTCATTAAGGAGCTCTTGGCCAAAGCGGTGCAGGTCCAGAACTAGTGAAGTGGCTGTTGTGTGGAAAGACAACTAGAGTAGTTTAGAGCAGATGAAATGCCATATAAAACAAATTTTAAACACATTTATACACAGCGTAACCAAGTGGCAGCAGTAGAAGACTGGTGCAGACGGACTGGGGCTGCATAGAATGTTGCCTTCAGCTGTCAGGGTATCTTGGGAGCTCCACTGACTGTATATAAACCCTCTAGGTCATGTCTTCCCCGTCCATTAGATGCTGGGGTTGCTGCGCACATGCCTTTGAGCTCCGGGACCTCTACACACCAGTCACACACGTTTCTCTCTCACCCCACCATTGATGGACTAGCAGAGTGTCTTGAGAGGATCCGTTCTCAGAAAGGAGGGCTGGTGCTCTGGCTATTCCCAGCAGGACAGTCACCCGGACTGCTTGTTGATATGAACGGGAGAGGGGCAAGAAACACACAGCTATGAGATGCAGAGCATAAGCAAGCAGCTGTTACTATGGCAACAGACATATTAGACACTGCAGGTTCCTGAAAGGCGTCTGATAAGGTATTATTAACTTGAGCCTCCTTCAAATACTGAACGCAAAGACATCGTGTCAAAAGCAACCTGGCTCCCATTTATTGGGCTGCAATTCACTTACAGTGCATGAACCGGGTCTCGGTGCCTTCAGATTGAGACAGGAATCTTGGCTGGAATGAGCAAAATTAGGAATTTACGGTGTTCCCGTGTCCACCACAAATGGTTGTTTCTTTTATTTTTTTAAAAACCACGTTGTTTGCCATTTAAAGCAAAATGAAAATATCTGCCTGGCCCCCTTCTGCTTTATTCAAAGCATGCAGATCATCCCTCTTCCCCAGGTGTTATTTCCCGAGCACCACAGAGAAAAGCAGCCAGGCTTCATGGACGTGAACAAAGAAACAAGTAATGGGTCAGGGCTCACAGGAGACTCCCATCCTTTCTGATGGGATTTCTGATCTCAGCAGAAGGCTGGAGCACTCCAGGTGCCCTGGGCAGGGGTTGTTAAACCACTGGGTGAGTGAGGTCTTGATCACACACAGAAGGTGCACCAATCGAACTAAACTGCTTGCAGACTAAATGGTCTGAAGAATTCTGTATATGGATTTAAATAAGGCATTCTTATCCGTGACAGAGTGCCCACCCAAGGGGCTGTACCAATTTAACCACATCAGTTTCTAAACCACTTTAGGTAAAATTGGTACAACTTGTATGTGTAGACCAGGCCTCATAAACTGACCCCATTTCTCTAGACTAGAACCACGGAGAGCACTCTTGGCAGACTGGGGACTCCCACTTGTATGGCAGAAGCTCTAGTGCTACTCACTGCTCTCTTATTTCGTCTCTTCATGATAGGGACAAAATATTTTCATCTTGTGTTTGACTCTAAGCTGCCTTAGAATCTCAGTTCTTTGGGACAGTCCTTGAATATCAATGTATACAATGCCCCAGTACCATCGGGCTCTGTCCCTGTTTGGGGCTTCTGCGGGTGTCAACACTGCAATTAGACGCCCGTGGCTGGTCCATGCCAGCTGAGTGGGGCTTGCGGGGCTCAGGCTACAGGCCTGGTTGTAGGAGTTTGGGCTCAGGCTGGAGCCGAGCATTGGGACCGTAGGAAGGGGGAGGGTCCTAGAGATTGAGCCTGAACGTCTACACTGCAATTAAAGAGCAGTCTGAGTCGGCTGGTACGGGCCAGCTGCAGGTTTTAATTTTAGTGTAGACATATCTTGAGCACTATAAATGTTAGCTAACTAACATGTTGTCTTTCCAAAGCCCCCTGGTATTTTTGTATTGTATATTATTGTTTTCACTGAGGACAGAGGTACCCGAATTTGGCATTTACTGGGGGCAGTAATGGGACCTGTCAACACTGTTAGATGTTGGTGTGTTCCAAGATCATGGTTCCCAGACTGTGGTGCATAGATCTCTCCCACACGTTCCTGGACCAGCACCGATTGCCAGGCACAGCATCTCTTCTGGCATTTAATGAACCATTCTCCAGTGTGGAGCAGAGCATTCCTTCAGCCCGCCAGGAGCCAGGCCTGGCAGAGGGAGGGGGATATGGCAGCAGACCTGGAAGGACAAGAAACTGGGGGAAAAGCAGCAGAGGGAAGGAGAAATCTGACAAGCAAGGAGGAAGGAGAGAAAAAGACAGAAAACAAAAGGGAAAGAGGAAGACTGGTGCTGGAGCAAGATCATATGCTTCCTCAAACGATGCCACCTAAGGAGAAACATGGACCACTGGACATTTTTTCTTGTGCCATGATACACATGGATTAAAACACTGGAAAGACAGGTGAGCCCACAAGATTATTTTTATTTAGTTGTATTGTTGCAGTGCTTAGAAGCCAAAATTGTGCAAGGTGCTCCACAGAGACATCATAAAAGCAAGTCCCCGATCAGCCAGTCCATGACCGAGAGAGTGTCGCTTGTACAAAAAGCCTGTTCAGAATGACAGCTTGAACACCGCAATGTTAGAAATGTAATAAAAAGGACTTTTCCCATCATGCACTGTAATGATAATTTCCTTCTCAAATTAACTGGAGACAAACAGAATGCTGGATAAAGGCTTCCATTAGAGACAGTGTTAGAACAGAACTCCCATGTTTGACACCTACAGCAATGCTGTAGAAGGGGGGGAAAAAGTTTGACACAAACATCTTGGTACTGAACCAGATTTAACTGATCTCTCAAGTTTTGCTACACTTACAGAGAAACTGCACTGGTGAAGACAGTCACAGCTGCACAAAGATGCAACCCACCTTGGAGAAACAATTACAAAAATGGATCTATTTCTAACTACACGTTTCCATGGAAATATTTGATATTATTTAGAAAATCTCCTCCATTTCAACACCCTAAAGACCTTTCCACTTCAGAGAAGTTTAACTGACCATCCTTAAAGTTCCATTTGAAATGAGGCATTTCAAAACATTTTGACAGTGGCATTTTAAACAAGGAATTGACAGGATTTTACAGCCACACATTATCCATCTCACACGGGCCAACTACACAATATCCACTGGTTGTTATAGTTGCCTTGAAAAAAGTGATTGTTACTTATAAAAAGTTACGTTATCTCTGACTGAATAATTTCTCATTGAAGGTCCAGATCCTACTTCTACTCCCATGATGATCAGCGTCGATCACTGACTGAAGTGTACAGTATGAATTCCACTGAGGCAGTGCATCCCATGCCAGCCGCACCCTCGCCTCAAGAATCATAAAATTGCCAAAGACAGTAAACCTATCGCTTCTCCCAGTTATGTTTTAAACAGAAAGCCAGTTCCTGATTTCCTGTAAACTGTCACTTTAATGACCCTGGCTGTCCGATTTCATGAGAGAGTTAACATGGCAGCACTTGTTCTCTCCTTCACTGGAGGCAACACAGTCGCATGAACTGCTGCCTCTCCCACAAGCCTCCACCTAAGACTTGACTTTTGCAGTGACTTTACAGGGTTAAGGGAGAGCATGTTTACTGACTATTCTTCTCAGTATCTCCACAGGGTAACTCTCTCCTGACTGTGCCAACCACCACAATACCCAACCATGGGGATGAGAAGAATCAAAGCAAGAGAAGTTCTTGTAGGATCAAGGAGTGGGATCTTGGATCAGCAGGTTCCATCGAAACTAGCCAGTGCCCATGGGCACAGGCAAGGCCCTTTCGTTTATGCTAAGACAACTTCACTCTTGCTGGGAAGGCAGAAGGTGCACTTTGGCTCCCAGAGACTTACCGTCATGATGAGTTTTTCAACACAGTCGGGTGACACACTGTGCAGGTGTGTGAGGTGCAGCTGCAGATGGATCTTGTTGTTGAGCATGTCCTGGCAGAGCGGGCAACGGAGCATGGGCTGCACTGAGTGCTGGGTCATGGCATGCACCCGCAGCCGGTTCACATCGGTGTTACTGTATTTGCAGTATGGACACTGATACATCTATAGAGAGAGATGAAACAAAACATGCTGACTGAATCACGTGATTGACACAATCACTACTTATATTTCCTCCTTCCTTACAGCTTGACTGTAACAATCTTGTGCCTTTGTCCTACCATTCAACCACAACTTTTTCATCAGCTTTTCTTTTTCTCTAAACACCTGGGAAGTGAATTAACAACAGCCTCTAGATTTTTATGGCTTTCCAGGAAGTAATGCTGGGCTCCTGTGCCTCACCTGCTCTGATTTGGTCTCCTCTGAAGTTTTTGACCATTTAGAGGAGAGAGGTGACTCAGAGCTGCTGGGAAATGACATGCGTTTGGAGGATGCTGGAGACTCTGTCAGCTCCTTGTCTGCCTGGCTGGCTGGTGCTGCAAAGACAAATGAGACTTGCATTAGGACATCCCCATCAGGCCAGCTCTAAAGGGGTTCATGCTGGATGAAAAGATCAGTAATTCCATTTGTGTTGTATTTTCTTGAAACAAACACAGTCTAAGGATTTGAAGAAGAGGAACATCTGGGCCAAATGACATCTTACTAAACATGCTAGGGAGAAAGTACGAGTTTCTCTCTCGCTATCTGGCATTACTGGCACTAAGAAATAAGGAACTGTGACAGATCCATACAGATCCAAGCAGAAAAGCACAACCACTCACTCCGACTCCCTGGGTCAGCTTAAAATCTAGTAGATGCAAGACAGTCTTCTCCTGTGTTTACATGTGAGATTGGACCAGTTGGCCATATGTCAGCGCTTGAGTGTCAGGATTCCCCCTCCTTCCAGGAAGAGTTGGCTATACAGAGGACAATGCAGAAGGACATTCCTACCCTGAGTGCAGAAAGGTTCATACACAGTGTGCGAAGCATTGTGAGGCATTCATTCATTTAAGCCAGCCCAGGGCAGTGGTAGGTGCAACACAGAAGATTCACATCTGGGTCCTACTCAGTCTCACTTTCCCAGACTGGCAGCAGCTGGGAGTTCAGAGTGTGGCATGCACTCAGCATTTGGGCAGAGGGCATGGCTGGTCTTACTCTCCACCAAGCAGTCCCACTGAAATCCCCAGGAAGTCTGGGTGACAGAGCCTGGCCTATGACCAGCGGTGGGAATGGCTCTGATATGGACACCAAGAATGGCTGTTTAGGCATAAGCCTTAAACACATCAATACAAAGTAATGGTATTCAAATTCAAATGTATACATAAAAGTAAAAAAATCAGAGCTCAATGCAGAAAATATTCCAGGAAATTGACGCTGTTCCCAGAATGCACATCCTATGACCTATAAACTCTGTATCTTGGTAACCTGGAATACATAAGTTTGTAGGACATCTATTATTTAAAAACTAGAAAGACAGGCATATTACACACAGCTCCCCCCTCCCCGAACACACATTCATAACAGTACTATAATCTGTCTTGAATCGACTTCAAACCCATTTCACCCTTAATGGGAGTTATTCATTTTCACTTGAAAGATAATACATGACAGCTGGATATTTAACATGATAGACTGGCTGCCGATTAACCAGGTGCTGTAACGTTCTTAGATTGGTTCCCCCATAGCCTGTTCCCGATCTCTTATTCACACTGTGAACCTGATGCTGTGGAACCAACCACACCTCACTTCAGAAGCTGCAGTCAGTGCACAGCTTAGATATGTTATTCACATGCCAGAAACCCTTTCAAAGCTATCGAGGTGGGATTTATTCCAAAATGTGCCTTCTAATCGGAAATCTAATTCACACATTTAACAATCCCCCAACACTAAGCATTCATAAAATAAACAGAGTGCAAAACCAGTTCTAGGAAAAGGGAGTCAGACAGACACTATGAATGGACATAAAAGGACCTGTGTCATTCTTGTGGAGAGAGGAGTTCATGAATGTTAGTGCTCCTGAATGTGTCCAAGCGATATAGTGGCGAGAGCCAGGACAGATGATTGGCAAGTTCTTTGCCACATGGCTCTGTTAATGCACTTAATTCCTGTCCTGCAGAACCCCTGATATTTCAGTCCTGTGCTCCTACGGTGGTCTAATGCCTCAGTGTCAAATTTAAGCACATACCCCCAAAACGTGTAGAATCCCAGTGTACCATTAAGACCTTTGTGCTGCTCAGTCTACTAAAAAAAGGCCAACCCTACAGCTTATTAGTGTAAAAGAAGTCAATGCTTTCATGGTAAATCTACAGACATCAGAATGCATCCACCATTGTCTTGTCCGCATGGCAAGATGAACTTTTATTCAACTCACAAACTTGCTGTTTGAACCTAAAACCTCCCTTGTGGCTCAGAGATGGAGCTTCTTTAAAAAGATTTCTACAGAATTGAAGTTTAGTTTATTTTTTGGGGGAAAGAAAAGTAATCTCACAGTACAAATGGAGCGTCAGGGCTATGGGTGAAGATTACCTACCTGCCCCACCCCACGCCATGGGAAACAATCCTCTATATCCGATTCATGGTGTGACAAGAGAATAGCACTGAGCCAGGCTGTGCTTCATGAGCCCCCACTCTACCAATAAGAGTAAGAAGAATTCCTAGCAAGAACTCCTTCGTTGTGGCTGGTGGAAGATGATCCAGGGTTAAATTGCCTTGGCTGGTCCCTGTGTGACGTGAGGAGAGTGGCCCCAATAAGAAGGTTAACTACTGCTGATATTGTCCACTCCTCAGTTTGACCTCAGACATTAAAATGTCAACCACAGTCAGGAAGTCAGGCATCAGGCCCCAAGCTCTGTCTGCATACAGTCAGGCAGCAATACAAGCAGCACTCCCTTCCCTACTCATGGGGACTTGAATCACAGAGCCCTACAAGATTTAGGCTGGATTTCCGGTTAGGCACAGTAGGCATGTGCCTAGGGGCGCCAGCATTCTAGGGGTGCCTAAAAATGCAAAGTTTGCTGCTCCCAGGTCCCAGCAGGGGGCAGGGCCGGCTGAGGGGGAGACGGCCCCACGCAGCCCTGCTGGGGAGCTTCTACCAGCAGGGAAGGTGAAGCAGGCCCCTGTGGCAGGGGAAGAGTTCAGCAGTACAATGCAGGCCCTGCCAGGCAAGTGCGACCTGAGAGAGCCCGGCCTGGGCAGGCCTCACTCCTGCTCCAGCCTGGCTGATCGCGCCACACCTGAGGGGCCAGAGTGATCAGCCTGGCAGACACAGTCACCTCCAAGCGGGGCTGGTGAGTGTGGCCAGGGAGTAGGTCTTGGGGAGGGAGGGGCGTGTGTGTGTTGGGGTGCCAGGCAGTGGGGTGTCTGTGTGGGGCCCTGGGCAGTTGTGGTGGTGGGGTGCTGGGCAGTGGGGGGGGGGGCTGTGGGGGGGGGGGGTATGTGTGTGCTGAAGATGCTGTGCCTAGGGGCATGTAAGGTGTAAGTCTGTTCCTGTCCCCTTGCACTGACTGGTAATTAGGTCTCCAGCGTGGTTTGGGGAGGGACTCTCTGGGCTCTATCAACTTTCACTTCAACACTTGAACTACTATTAGTTGAGTGCAACAGGCATCTAGTGATTCTTCTCCTGCGGTGTTTGTGGCAGGAAGAGTCCCTACAGGATAGAAACTCCCCCCTTCCTAGATTTATTATCTGTCAGTTTAACCACCTGTTTCATATACATTAAATGTAAAAATATACATGCAGGAGATGGATGTTCTCATGGGAACAATGTGGACAAGGTAACTGTAATTAAACACAAAAGCCTATGTTAAAGTCTATCTTTAACTCATAAAAAGCAAACCGAAAACCAATGCTTTATTTACCCAAGTCTCCAAAGCCTTCCATGGCTCTCCCTATTGTGCCCTGCTATTGCCACACACCTAGTACCTGCGAATGTGACATCAGATTGGCCTGAGGCTCCCAAGGTGAGGTCAGGATGAACATTCCCAGAATGTGGTCGAAATCAGACTTATCTCCATGATCTTCATGACACCTCTTGTAGGTAAAGAGGAGCATAAAAAACAGAACTAGTTCTTTACTGACAACGTAAGTTTCTAGTTTCCACTCAGTGGAATTAACTGTGATCAACACATTGCAGGAGACATTCAGTGAGCAGGGACTGGCTTTGAGAGGGTTACTTGTGACATTAGATAAGATGTCACATTAAACTCCCACTGAATTATCAAAACTATTTTTTGGAAAAAGCTTCTGTGCTTAGAATCTACTGGGGACTCTTCTCTGAGAAACATGCAGAACTTATCTGTGTAACTTCCGGTGAGTGTTATTGGGAGTTGTGTATGGAAGTCACCTGCACAGTAACAAGGGAAAATAAATATGCTATTGTACAGTAAATGATTCAAGCCATTACCGGCAGGGCCGGCTCTAGGTTTTTTGCTGCCCCAAGCAAAAAAAATTTTGGCTGCCCCCTTCCACCCCTCCTTCCCCTCCCCCCGCACCCTCCTGCCGCCCCAGCCCTGGGTCACTGGTAACTCGCTCCCAGTGCGGGTCATTCAGCAGGAATTTTGGATGTGCACAGAACACAGACAGGATTGGTTCCCATATGGTTACAGAACTGCAGTAAAGTGGAACGATTTTCAGCTTGTGTGATTGGAGGATATCTGGATGCGTATTATAAGACTGTCCTACATAAATGAGGAAAAGTTGAGGTGCCTTTATTATTCTTTTGTTCCACTCTTTGTTTCTATGGGGAATTTACCAATGCAATATCACTGTCTTCCTTTTAAACAAATAAAACTAAAACTTAAAAATAATAATAATGATGATAAACAAAAGGCAATGGCTGTTAAAAATAGCAATTCCAGTCCTAATAACCACTGGGAAGCATTTCTTGCTCAATTTATTCTACTTTTTCCTACAGCAGGTTCCAGTGGATCAGTATATTTGATTTGGGAGAAATGAAGTAACAGCTGCCCAAACTGAGCTTGAGCACTCCTGAATTTTGAGGTGTTCAAATCTGGAAGGCAGGTGCTAGATTCCCTTTCTGAATATTAGCTAAATCTGGAGAGGAAAAGTCAATTTCTGCTTCCATGGCTCAGAAGTGTAAATCCTCCTACGGGCCTGGTTCTGTATCTAAAGCTGCCCAGTCTAGTAGAGCCTCCCCTCCCTTACTTTTCATTTTAAATTCTAGTGAGATCCACGAACCTGCCTTGCTAGGCTTCAGATAGAGAAGTGCAATGTCCATTTAGTCCACCCAATTCTTTCTTTGGGGGAGAGCCCAGGGCTGGGGCGGCAGGAGATGCGGGTGAGGGTGGGGGAAGAGCCCAAGGCTGGGGCAGCAGTGGGTGCGGGTGGGGGCCAGGGCTGGGGTGGCAGGAGATGCGGGTGGGGGCCAGAGCTGGGGCAGCAGGGAGTGTGGGTGCAGGGGGGGGGGCCCAGGGCTGGGGCGGCAGGGGGTGCAGGTGGGGGGAGAACCCAGGGCTGGGGCAGCAGGGGGTGCAGGTGGGGGCCAGAGCTGTGGCAGCAGGGGGTGTGGACAGGGGAGAGTCCAGGGCTGGGGCAACACAGGGGTGCAGGGGGAGCTCAGGGCTGAGGTGGGGGGCGGCAAAAAACCTAGAGCTGGCTCTGTTCCTACCATTGCAGCATGAGGTTTCAGTTCTACACTCCTTCCCCCTCCCTTTCCTTGGGAGCTAACCAAGGAAATACAGCTCTCAGGGCTCCCTGTTGGTTCTCAGCTCTCATGCTGGATTCTTGCGCCCCTGCAAATTTGCCGCCCCAAGCACTTGCTTGCTTTGCTGGTGCCTAGAGCCGGCCCTGATTACTGGGAATGGGATTACGTCACTTTTCCAAGGTAAAGAATTCAAATGCTTTATAGTTTTGTAACCAAAGCACTAAGGACCTACTTAATTTTGTCAAAAAAATATATATCTCAAACCTTATAGCTAATGTGTGGGAAAAACGATCTTTGGAAACTTCCAAAAATATGATCTCCTCTTCCACAGTGATAAGATTTGGTGTAATCCATGGCAGACTAGAGCCATTAACTCAGGAAATCCTGGGTTCTTGTATTTTGGCTATGCCACTGACTCACATTTTGGGAAGTCACCTGCATTTTCAGAGGCGGTCTTTAATGTTGGGAGCCCAGTTTCAGACAACAGGGGCTTGTTTACAGAGGTGCTGAGTGCTGCAGTTCTCTGATGTCAGTAGGCACTGTGGATGCTCGGCTGCTCTGAACATCAGACCATGGGTGTTGGAAGCACCCTAAATGAATGCACACTTTTGAAAACAGAATCTGGGCTGTTAGGGCAGCTCTGCATCGCCTGCAGCTACTAAGCTGACCTAACTAGTGTAGCCAGCTTCTGGAGACAAAGGACTGTCTCTACGCCAGCCCTTGGCGAATAGGGGGATCCTCTGGTGACACAGGAGCTGCCCCCATTAACCTTCCCGCTACTGCTGGGTGCATGGCCAGGTGTGGCTGGAGCATCCCGGGTTTTGGTGACCTCTGTCTTCCATAATGGCTCCCTGGAGCCACAGGCAGTCAGCACAAGATATAGCAACATTTCAGACCACTAACTTCAGCTGGGGAACCATCCTGGCAAAAGATCGTTTAAATTCAGTTTGCTCCCTTCCCCTGAAACTCCGAGTGTGCCTCAGTGCAGCTGATCTGGCTCTCCAGCCCTAACCTCTCTAACGTAGGGATACTTGTCTACTCCATAGGAGGGGGGTGAAGATGAATTGGCTGTTTTCAGTGTTCTCAAAACGTATGCCTCAAGACACATGCTAAGGACTATTTTTAAAGATAAAATTCCCATTTGGGCTATCAACACTGAGACCAAGTTACCGCTAATTGACACCCACCCAAACCTACTGTGTGTCAGATCTAAGTACATGAATGATCTTCGGATCAGCCATCATGGAACTAGTGGTGGGACAGTGTCACAGAGTAGGGGAGTTAACAACTCCTGTACATTCTGGAGAAAGGGGACATGCAAACCACATCACTCTTGAGCGCACCCAGTGATTGACTATAAAGCTTCAAAACAGACTCAGGGCTGGTCCACACTAATCCCCCAGTTCGAACTAAGATACGCAACTTCAGCTACGTGAATAACGTAGCTGAAGTCCAAGTATCTTAGTTCGAACTTACCGCGGGTCCACACGCGGCAGGCAGGCTCCTCCGTCGACTCCGTGTACTCCTCTCTTGGAGCAGGAGTACCAGCGTTGACGGCAAGCACTTCCGGGATCAATTTATCGCGTCTAGACAAGTTGCGATAAATCGATCCCAGAAGATCGATTGCTTACCGCCAAACCCGGAGGTAAGTATAGACGTACCCTTAGAAAGGAATGTGTATTAATTACCACATCACACACAGTCAGTCTGACCTATTCATCTGTTATAGAGTAGACTAGGATAAATGTCCAGAAAAAAGAAGTGTCGAAAACCTTGTATTTCACTTTCCTCCAAACCACTGCTCGTTCAGCACACACACCCTTGTGCCACAAGTAGGGGCCAAGGAGAGATCCTGCTCAAAGACCAGGGCTCGCTCAAGAAAACAAATGAAAATGTGATAAATGTCCTGAGAAGGAGGTAATTTGTGCATTGATTTGCTCATCTCAAGGTTTAAAGAAATAAAGAGGTTAGAAGAATACACCTTTCCATAGACAGAGAAAACATGTACCTCACACCCATACCTGAAAGCAGTATGGCTGCAAGGCATCCTACCCTCCTGAAGCATTTCTGAGAGGCTACTTCTTCAGTGCTTATGCCAGACAACACCTGCTTTTCAGCACGGGGGGGATTCGCGCTCTCTATTTTAAAGGGGAAGATGCCACCCAGAAGTGACACTCATCCTTTTCTTTGCTAACCCCAGAAGTTAACATAGTGAGGGACCCAAAGAGCTGACTATGCTTGTGCCTTGTGGAAAGGCCAAAGGCAGCCACCACCCCCCACCTTTCAACCATCAGACTCTCTTAGCTAAAGTACCACTGACAGCCCCTTCATCTAAACTTCCATCTCCCGATCCAGCAACATAATGGAGGAGCCAATTAAATGATTATTAATTCATGCTGCTTTCCGTAAGCCAGAGGTTCTCATCTCCCTGCATTCCGTAAACCAGCTTGCCACCTGCCCCACAAATTTACAGCAGGGTTTTTGCTACCTTGATTGATTATGAAAATACTCTTCATACTAGCTCAGCAGCCAGTCTCAGCTACACTTTCAACCCCACTAGAACACTATTTTTGCTGCCTGATAGAAACTACAATTACCCAGCAGGATTGCTGATTCCCACAGGCCTTTCTCCACAGTGACAGGTTCTTCAGACCTTTTCCTCAAATTTTTCCTGGAACGACTACATGGGACCCTGCACTCTGAAATTTTGTACCAAACTCTAACCCTCAGAGTTAAATCTGACTGCCGTTTGTAGAGGATTTTAAAACGGCCATGAGGAGCTCTCGCTACACTCATTCAGTAGAAAGGTATCCTTAGAGTCCCTGTTGGTTCTGTCTGGAGAGCCGATGCTTGGAGAAGTGACAGGATTATCTCATCCCTTTTCATTCCCCTACGCCATAAGGCCTTCACCCTCCTATCTTTATCAGAGTGGATGAGTGGTGAGGCAGCATTCTTACATTGGGGAGTGTTCTTCACTGGAGCACACAGAGAAACAGCTTTGGAATCCTGCATATTTTGGTATCAAGTTTCAGGCAGATCTCTATCAAACATTTGCTATTCCAGCAGGAATACACCATTTATATTAATATAATAGGAATAAATACAAGTCAATAATTCCATTGAGGGCTTCTAGTGACATAATAAACCATGAGAGTAGAGCTTAAGCCTCACTGAAATGGAATTTCCTTGTCTAATATTGCTGCACTATTGCACGTTTGTTCCTTTTTGTGTTACTAACATATGGTTAGAATGTTTCTTTCTGAAACGCTGTCTGTTTACATTCCCTATTCCCCAAAGGTCCCATTCATCCTAATGGGACATTGTAGCCATACTAATAGGACTGAATATCGCCTGTTGCTCTACTGGATTTTTTTCAAACGCACATTTCATAAATAATAGGATCATACAGTAGATAGAATTAAATACAGAGATATTTGCAAGTGCACTTTCGCACACAGACCTTTGTCTATCTTTTAAAAGTGTGACCCTGAAAATGGTCAAATGGATTTATTTGTCTGGCTTTGAATTATATGTTTCATTCTGCAGTGAGTCTGAATAGCTGAACTGATATTAAATATTTATCTTACCGCAGCACCCAGAAGCCCCAAACAGGATAAGGGCCTGTTCTCCTCTACAAACACACAGATGTGGTCCCTGCACCGATGAGCTTACAATGTAAGACGACAAGCAAGACACAAATGGTGGGAGACAAGAAGACAATCAATTATATATACGTTTTGAAGTGACATCAATAAATACGATCATCTTTCCCCAGCTCCCCTTCAGACTAGCCGTTAGAGGTTGACTGATGTCCTGGGGCTTCGCAGCAGGAAAAGCCCTGCAGACTATGCTCTATGAAGGTGACACAGTAGGGAGGAATGTGTGAGGAGCAGACAAGTGAGTGGTCAAAGCAGCTGCAGCTGGCAGACCAGACTGGGTCAGGATGCAATGTCACAAGAGACCAGAGCAGAGAAATCAGGACTAGCAGAGTTATGAAGGGCCTTGATGGTCAAGATAAGAAGCTTGAAATTGATACAGGGGGATCCAGCAGAAGGATTCAACTACAGGAGTTACATGGTCAGAGCAATGGGCCAGGACAACAACATGAAGTTAACAGGAAGTTTAAGTTGGTGCAGCAGGGTGGTGTGCCTCTTTAAGGGCTAGAGACCAGGGCTCAGCCACACCTGTTTACTGTGGAGAGTTAGAAGGGCTCCTGCAGGGAGTACCCTGAGATCGGCAGAGTGGCCCCTGCCAGGAAGGGCTGGGAGTGGTCTGCTAAAGCAGGGAAGCCCCTGAGATATCCTGAGTTTAGGGGCCTGAAGAGAGAGTCTCTGAACTGAGAGCCAGCTCTGAGAAGGAAAGCTGGGGACTCCTCCCCTAAGAGGAGAGAAAGACTGAACTGGGAGTGTGGCCTGAAGGGCCAACGTGTGTCAGGACTAAATAAACTGGACCTCAGAAGAAGAGCGTTCAATTACCTTTGGACCGTGCTGTGGCGTAAGACCAATATTTGCTACCTTCCTAATTTGGGCAGTACTGTCCCATATCATCAGGTCATTGTTTTGCAATACACAAGTCATGCATACGGGGACATCCCCTAATGTTGTACCTTTTCTTCCTAGCATAATCATTAGGATTAAAGATCATGGGCACTGCTGGGGGACAATCTTGATTGCTTTTTTGGGAGAGGTTTACCAAGTGAGTGGTGGAAAGGAATGCAGCATTTGGATTTCAATAATTAGCTGATACTGAGTCTCATGGTATCTTAGTTGAAAAATTAATTCAAATGGCTTGGATACAAAAACTCATTTGGACTGAAAACTGGACCAAAGACCATAGAAAAAGTTTAAGGCTAAGGCTAAAAGACATAGTTTCGTGCAGTGCAGAAGTGTCCAATGAGGAGTACAGGATCTTTTTTGGGTTCAGTCATTTCTAGTCTGGATGAGGCAGCAAACAGCATGGCTATGCAGCACGTCACAGAACTGGCAAGCGCTGTCAATAGCCGTGAGGACATAGAATGAACAAAAAAAGACCTATAGGGGTTAGGGACATGGACAGAACAGCCAAGAGATTCTATTTTTTAAACTGCTGCTAACGCATCTAGGAGGAAATAATCAAACAATGAGACTGAGTGGGAAGAAGAATTGGGAGTGTCAAAGACTAGGTCACACCAACATTATAACTGTTCCCCTGTTGAGGGATCCAGTTATAATAAAGATGTCCTCTAAAAAAGATAAAACACAGTTCAACCTTGCAGTGTAGACAGGCTTAAACTGTTTTAATCACGTTCTCTTTGTATGCTATAACCCTGCAAAATACAACTTGCAACATAGGTGAGTTTTAGCCAAACTACAAGACTAATCTGTGTTTAAAGGACACTGAGGAGGGACTTCCATGTTTTACCTGGGTCTGCTATCATGGTAGCAATTGCAGAATAGGACTTTGGGGTTATAATGGATGGCAAAGTAGATAGGTGTTTACAATGTAATATGACATCAGGCGGCCGCGGCATTGTGGGCTGCATGCAAAAATGCTCCCTAACACGGGGAGAGGAAGGGACAGCTCCTCTCTCCAGAGCCCTCTTGTGATGGCACTGGGAATGCTGCAGTCAGTTCTGAGTACTATATTGGCTAAAAGATACTGATAAACTGAGGACGTTCAGAGAAGAGCAACAAAGCTCAGCAGGGGGTTGGAGGGGTTGATTGGAGGGAAAGACTAACTATGCTAAATCCACATGGCTTGGCTAAAGGACTCCCCAGGAAATGGGAGAAAGCAACGGTCTCCGAGGAGAAGGAGGGTTCTGCACAGCGGGGGGAGAGAGGAGTTATTGAGGACACGTCGGATCGGCGGGTAGCAATCCATCTACTGGGGATTGACTTATCGCGTCTAGCGAAGACGCAATAAAATCGATCCCCGATGGCTCTGCCGTCGACTCCGGAAATCCACCGCGTCAAGAGGCGGAAGCGGAGTCGACGGCGGCATGGCAGCGGTCGACTCGCCGCCATCCTCACAGCCAGGTAAGTCGACCTAAAATACACAACTTCAGCTACGCTATTCATGTAGCTGAAGTTGCGTATCTTAGGTCGACTCCCCTCTCCCTCCCCCATAGTGTAGACCTAGCCTAAGGCTGGGACAAAAGGTGTAACAAGATGTAATGGGAAGAGGAAATTCGTGCAAAGAACTCCCTGGCACTGAGCTGTCCCAGGCTGAGAGTCTCCCAAGGGGAGGGGGAAGGAGTCTCAGCACAAGGGACACTTCAAAGTAGGGCAGACAAAGCATTAGACAACGCCACCCTATAGCAACAACTGAGCCCCGTGCTGGGGCCCTAATGCTCCTTCCTCCCCATCTCTGCCTTCTATGACTGTAGGATTCATCAGCAAGACCTTCCAGAGCATTGTCCTGGGCCAGAGAACAGCGTCCCCAACAGCAGGTGGACCATATTTCATTTATACGAATAATAGACAGGCAAGTAAAATCAGACCTTGGAGATGGCGTCCTGGCTTAGAGATGAGCCATCAACGCTCTGCAAGTAAAGCCTCCGGGGGAGTTTTTGCAAGGCACCAAGGGCATGTAGGCACAAAACTCCCATGGGCTTTCAATGGGAGTTGGGTGCCTCAGTGCCCTTTTGTGCCTTGGAAGTCTGCTCCTGGTCTCTTGAGACCGAAGAGCAATTACAGTGAGCTGCACAATCCCCGTATTGGTGCATCCCTCAGTCTGACAGAAGCAGGGATCCAGAACTACTCTAAATATGTGCTCCTGCCTTTGCCTCTCCTTTCATCTCCCCACCTGATCTCTCCCCTTCCTTTACTCTGGTGTCACCGAATAGCCCAGACAGTAAGTGCTCACCAAAACTACAGATGTTAAAAAAAGGCAGGGGGGAGGGGTGGTAATAGATTTCCGCCAGGATGTGCCTGACCTGTTTTTTTCAATTTCAGTAATTAGAAAGGGAGAGGACCTGTAGGAATTATTCATAAACTGCAGGAGCTGTGCAGTATACATTTATGTTAAACATGTCAAATCCGATTGAAATCATGCCTGCCAGCACCACACTCCATAAACACACTTTTCTGCAACAATTTCCCAGCTCTCAGCAGCCCATTAATACCTCCTTTAATAGCAATCTACCACAGATTCAAATAAGGGATGCTCCATTGCACTAATTGCTCAGGGTTAGGTGAGCATCATGAATTAAAAAAAAAATGATTTTTTTTTTTTAAAAACCCTTCAGGCTAGTCCTCCAGAAATATTTCATTTCAATCTATATTTTAAGCAGTGATTTAAAAAAAACAAAAAACCACTGATGTACTGAAGTCCATACAATTGATAACACTAATAAAGTCTTTCATATAGCAGGGCCACTTGAGGTTGTGATGTTCTCTGACATTTTATCAACATTATATATTTCATGTTTAAAAATAATAAAACAAAACAAAATTCTTTAAGTCCTGAATTGGTTTCCCTGGATAGGACTCAGGGCTCTCGGTGGCAACCAATGTGTCTGATATTAAACATTTACATCTAGAATTCATTCATATTTTCATAATTTGAAAATACAGTCAGGCAACAATTGCGGTTTTTCGCTCGTTTGTGATGAATCTGAAGTTAATCATGAAAACATGATATATTCTTTGCTCAGAGGCTGAGATTTGAGAATTGTCCTTCTTTGGCACTAAAATTGGAAGAACTAGAACATAAGACACACAGGTAGGAAGGAACTTCAGGACCACTCGTGCTGCATCTCTTGAATGTGCAGAAGCTATTTAATCCTACTACTTTAATGAAAATGAAAAGCAAACAAGCCCAATCCAGGAACAGGAAACATTAGCAATGTGCTTCTAAACCAATAAATAATTGATTTTAAAAAAGCACAAACATTCTGAACTCCTATGAAAAGCTAGTGATTGTTCAGAGCCATTGGCCATGCTCTGGGGTCTGCCATGCATACAAAGCATTTGGACTAGTGAGTGCAAAAATGATAGAGCTTTTTTGTGCAATGTAATGAAAACCCATTTGTAATTTCATTGTGGCCCATTTTATGACTTTGCCTTTTGCCAAAACTTCTAGAAATGGCTGGATTCACATCGAAATATGCAAAAATTCTAAATTTTAATTTGAAAACTGATCATTATGCACAAAAGGTGTTTTTTTTTTTGGCGGGGGGGAGAATGTTACTTGAACATAGAACATTTTCATTCAAGAATAATTTGTTCAATTTACAAATTTAAAAAAAAGAAAATTTCACAGACTTGTTTTGAAACTGGAAAATTGTTATAAATTTGCAATGAAACAGGGAAACCTAAAGTGCTGAGTCTTTTCCATTTCATCGCAAATATCTTACAAAAGTTTCATTCTGGCACACTCCCTCCTTTCTCAATCACTGTGGATAACACCACTGTACCGTCTGTCACTCAGGCCTGAAACGTCGGCATCATCTCCTCTAGGTCTTCACATTTAGGCTGTATCTAAATCTTGCCGATTCTAAGCTACCGCCCCTTCCTATCTATTCATACAGCTACCAAATCTCATCCAAGCTGTCATTATCTCACATCGTTGCAACATCCTTCTCTCTGGCCTTGAGAATGCAGTCTTGCTCTGCTCATATCCAGAACACAGCTACGAAGGTCATTTTCCTAGCCCATTGCTTTGACCATGTCACGCCTCTATTTGCATCCCTCCACTTGCTCCCTCTTCTCTATCGCATCAAACATTAGCTACTTATTTTCAGTTTCAAGGCCCTTCATTACCTGCCCCTACCCAACAGAGCATCTCTCACTCGTTATCAAAAGGTGGACGCCTGCCTTGGATCAGATCACGATGTCAGCCTGCCTTGTCCACTTGTTAAATTTTTAAACATGCACCTTCACTCTTTTGCTGCCCCTCATGCTTAGAAGAAGTTCCCTGTAAACATCTGGAAAGCGATGTCCTTATTGTCCTTCAAATCCCTCCTCTAAACCCTCCTGTGCCATGATGCCTTGAAAAGAGCTTGACAGTGGTTATGCTGCCGGTGTGCTGAAATCACAGCCTATCATGCTGAACAATATTGTCTCAGCAAAAACAATGAGGAGTGCTTGTGGCACCTTAGAGACTAACACATTTATTTGGGCATATGGGCTAAAACCCACTTCATCGGATGCATGCAGTGGAAAATACAGTAGGAAGATATAGATATATACACACACACACACACACACACACACACACACACACACACACACACAGAGAACATGAAAAAATGGGTGTTGCCATACCAGCTCTAACGAGACTAATCCATTAAGGTGGGCTATTATCAGCAAGAGGAAAAAAAACTTTTGTAGTGATAATCTGGATGGCCCATTTCAAACAGTTGACAAGAAGGTGTGAGTAACAGTAGGGGAAAAAATTAGCATGGGGAAATAGTTTTTACTTTGTGTAATGACCCATCCACTCCCAGTCTTTATTCAAGCCTAATTTAATGGTGTCCAGTTTTCAAATTAATTCCAGTTCTGCATTTTCTCATTGGAGTCTGTTTAAGTTTTTTTGTTGGAGAATTGAGACTTTTAGGTCTGTAGGGAGGTTGAAGTGTTCTCCAACTGGTTTTTGAATGTTATAGTTCTTGACATCTGATTTGTGTCCATTTATTCTTTTGCGTAGAGACTGTCCGGTTTGGCCAATGTACATGGCAGAGGGTCATTGCTGGCACATGATGGCATATATCACATTGGTAGATGTGCAGGTGAACGAGCCTCTGATGGTGTGGCTGATGTGATTAGGTCCTATGATGGTGTCCCCTGAATAGATATGTGGACCTTTTCAGGATAGCGATCTTCCAGAAAACACCATCCTGGCCACTATGGTTGTAGAAGCCCCCTACACCAACATTCCACACAAAGATGGACTACAAGCCATCAGAAACAGTATCCCTGATAATGTCACGGCAAACCTGATGGCTGAACTTTGTGACTTTGTCCTCACCCACAACTATTTCACATTTGGGGACAATGTATAGCTTCAAGTCAGCGGCACTGCTATGGGTACCTGCATGGCCCCACAGTATGCCAACATTTTTATGGCTGACTTAGAACAATGCTTCCTCAGCTCTTGTCCCCTAATGCCCCTATTCTACTTACGCTACATTGAGGACATCATCATCTGGACCCATGGAAAAGAAGCCCTTGAGGAATTCCATCATGATTTCAACAATTTCCATCCCACCATCAACCTCAGCCTGGACCAGTCCACACAAGAGATTCACTTCCTGGACACTACAGTGCTAATAAGCAATGGTCACATAAACACAACCCTATACCGGAAACCTACTGACCGCTATACTTACCTACATGCCTCCAGCTTTCATCCAGACCACATCACAGGATCCACTGTCTACAGCCAAGCTCTAAGATACAACCACATTTGCTCCAATCCCTGAGACAGAGACAAACACCTACAAGATCTCTATTAAGCGTTCTTAAAATGACAATACCCACCTGCTGAAGTGAAGAAACAGATTGACAGAGCCAGAAGGATACCCAGAATTCACCTACTCAAGGATAGGCCCAACAAAGAAAGTAACAGAACGCCACTAGCCGTCACCTTCAGCCCCCAACTAAAACCTCTCCAGCACATCATCAAGGATCTACAACCTATCCTGAAGGACGACCTCTCACTCTTATCGATCTTGGGAGACAGGCCAGTCCTAGCTTACAGACAGCCCCCTCAACCTGAAGCAAATACTCACCAGCAACCACACATCACACATCAAAAACACCAACCCAGGAACCTATCATTGCAACAAAGCCTGTTGCCAACTCTGTCCACATATCTATTCAAGGGACACCATCATAGGACCTAATCACATCAGCCACACCATCAGAGGCTCGTTCACCTGCACGTCTACCAATGTGATATGCCATCATGTGCCAGCAATGCCCCTCTGCCATGTACATTGGCCAAACCGGACAGTCTCTACGCAAAAGAATAAATGGACACAAATCAGACGTCAAGAATTATAACATTCAAAAAATCCCCGCCCCACAGAGCTTACAGTTTAAGTAGGTCTCTTCTGAAGTTCCTCACACAGTCTTCTCTAGCCTACCTAACTTTCTGTCACCAGCACGTTTGCCACCTGACCCTTGGCCCCATTCTCCTGTTATCAATAAATCAGACAACACCGTCTTATTATGGAACTTGGGAGCACTCCACTGTTAACCTTTTGCTATGGTGAAAACTAAACGTTTATTTCTTCTTTTTGTTGTATCTTAGTCAGTTTCTAATCCATGCCAGACTTTTACCTCTCTCCCTGGAGATATGCAGCCTCGCGGGAGGAGCTTTGGAAAAGGATTGTTGTCAGTTGGGTCTCCTTCATGCACCATTTTGTTCAAGCTGAGGGAGACGAAGGAGGAGGACTGCGTAGAACAGATTGACAAACATTTCTGCATGCTTGTTGAGGCTTGTCTAGACTTGGAAAATGAGTCGTAACGTGTTAAAACAAAACCTATTTTCCCAGTCTTGATGTGCTCTTTGAAAGTGAAAGAATCAAAACTCTTCCTGGAGGTGAAAGCAGAGATTGTAATGCCCAACCCCGGTAAGGCTGTATGCACTGCAGAGACCTGCGGCCTTCAGCTGTGGTTCATTGAGAAGCAGCTGTGATCAGGATGGGAACTATACTGGAGATGGCAGCCTGCGGAAGAGCTATGTGCTCTCTCTCTGTGCTGGCCACAAAAGACAGAGTCAATGGGGCCAAACATCTGTGTTTCTGTCTAGCTACCTTGTGGAAGGGGAACATTTTAGATAGGCAGCATAAACAACCCTAAGGGAGAATTGCTGAGTTCCTCTCTCTTTGCCAGGAAAGAGCGCCAGAACTCCTCAGACTTGGATGCTGGGAACTGAGAATCCCTCTTAATTCCCCTACCTGCAAGTAAACAGAACTGGTCAACACAACCATGCTGCCAAGGGGAACTGCTACGTGCCTGCTAAGAGGACAAACCTGAAATTGTTTTCTGCCCCAAGGCAAAAAGGATTAAAAAAAAAATGTTTCTTTAGTGGGTCAGTGACCCTATTCCTGCGAGTGGCAGTGACCCTCAAACCGCTTATTTCTCCATTTCTAATGAGCAGGGATTTTCCAAAGAGAGACATTTTTCACTTCTCACAAGCAAAAACATGGTGTATTTTCAATTGCGTTGTCAAAATTTTGTACAACTCTAGCAAAAAGTAAAAAAGGAGTAAGTCTAGATAATACCTTGTCCTGCCATGAGTGCCGGGGACTGGACTAGATGATCTCTTGAGGTCCCTTCCAGTCCTACAATTCTGTGATTCTATGGACTAGCCAGATTGCAGGCTCTTCGGGGCAGGGGGAGTCTCACAGTTATGTTTGCACAGTGCACGTCTACACTGTGATAAAGATCCACAACACAGCTGCGGCTGGCCCGAGTCAGCTGACGGGCTCACAGGGCTCGGGCAGTGGGGCTATAAAACTACAGTGTAGATGTTGGGCTCAGGCTGCAGCCCGAGCTCTGGGACCCCATGCGGGGGGAGAGGCTCAGAGCCTGGACTCCAGCCTGAGCCTGAACATCTACACTATAATTTTATAGCCCCACAGCCCGAGCCCTGTGAGCCCGTCAGCTGACTCGGGCCAGCCACGGGGCTTTTACTGCGTGCCCGGGTGACACTGCAATACAAATAGCAAATGGTGAGAAAACAAACTAACCTTCTGTCAGTCTCACTAACAAAGTGTTAGTAATAGGAGAGCTGTGGGCATGACTTTTCATGCCATCTGGATGGTGTCACCTGAATAGACCTTTTAAGCAAAGCAACAGTTTGTTCTGCCTGTAACTTTCTGCTCCCCTCTCCCCCCCACCCCCCATGTCTTTCCTGCTAATTTGCAGAATGACCACATAACTCAAGACTTGTCATTTTCGTGACCTCCTTTCCCATCATGCCATGTCTCTAGAAAACACTTTGGGATAGGGATTCTCTCATAACTGTTTGTAAAGCCTAGCACACTTTTTAGTAACTTCAGGCAGGAGGAGGAGGCTGGAAGGGGAGACATTTTCAATAAAAACATGAACTAACGAGGAAGGATAATAGATGGAAGTTGAAATATCTGTTAGAAAGTGTTATGGAGTTTGTAAGTCGCTCTTCAAATAAAATCAAACGGAAGAAATATGAAGGCCCAGATTTACAGAGCTGAACAAGGCATCAGCTGAAGTGCGCTTACAAGCCACGCTGACATCTATCTAGCCTCAAGGCTAGCTGGGCTTCGGGTGGAAATGGAAGCAAAACCCACCTGTCCATTTGTTCTGGTCCTTGTCACTGCCACTCTCTTGCTCTTTCGTAGGCTCTTCTGGATCAGCCGGTGTCTCATTCAGCCCTTCCACATCTTCAACCGACTCTTCTAAAATGTAAGAAGCAAAGGGGAAAACAATAAAAGCCGAAGTAGAGAAAGGGGTGATTTTGTGGTGTATGTATAAAACCTGGCTTCCTGTGGTTCTGATTCCCCTCTCCCAGGACTGCTTTGTGATAGGAACTGCCCAAAGGACCTGGCTAAACTGACAGATGATGGGTTGAGTTCCTTCACATTCATGAACTGGGATTGCTTGGTTATTTTCTGTGTTGTCTGTGGGTCCTCAGAACCTACAGTGCTAGTAGTTTCTTGCACGGTCAGTTCAAGCTACTCTGCTGAGGACCAATCTCAGATCGATTTCCACTTCCCCACATTTCAGACTGCAAGCACCGAACTGTTTGGGACATTTCAAGAAACAAACACATTTAGTCTCAAGGTTAATGTAATTTCAATAGAGCTCAAACCAAGACCAGTGAAACTCTAGAAACAGGAAAAGGAGTGCTGTCGTCACTGCTTCACTTTCCAGGGATGTCCTGTTTTCCTTAACTGGGAAGATTCTTTGTCTGGCAGACTGGACTGTGTACCCATGACACACCGGGCAGAATTTACTTGGAAGTTTCAACATTTCCAGTCCTGGATGTGGCTGGAACTTTTCTGCCAACATATCCCACAAGATCCCCTATGGTGGGAATTACCCACACTTACCCAATACTAATCACCACACAGAAAAACAGATAAGGACGATTTCCAGGAACAGTCACTTCTCTAGGCAACAGGCTGCAGCACTTCACAAGGTGAAAAGAAACCTGCTGCCTGAGTGAAGGAGAAATTTAAGAAAAACAAGAGTCCCTGGAGACTAACAAATTTATTAGAGCATAAGCTTTCGTGGACTACAGCCCACTTCTTCAGTTTGTTAGTCTCTAAGGTGCCACAAGTACTCCTGTTCTTCTTTTTGCGGATACAGACTAACACGGCTGCTACTCTGAAAAGAGTCCCTGGGGAAACGTACCATTTGGGGAAGTGAACTGAGGACGCTGCCCCTCCTATGCAGTTCACAACCACTGACAAAATTCCAGCAGGTCATTTACTAGCCAACAATGACCTCCAAGTCTAAAGAGAATTCCTTTTAAGTTGTACAACCCTCTCCTCTCCACGCACATATCAGCTGAGAAGAGGAAATTCCTGAAACAAACTGGAGGATATGGAAATACATGCACCATCTTTCCTAGGTCCAGTCATGCTTGGCCATCTTGCTTTTATTTATTCAGACTTTCAACAAGATTATCCAACAACTGGATCATAAAGTTAGGCTTGAAATGGTGAAATATTTCTTAAAGCAACACAGTTCAATTAGTTTCTAGCCAAACTCCCTTGTTCTCTACAAACTTACTTACCTGCCCTTTAAATACGCATACACAGTCCATCAGATACTATGCTGATGGGAGCCATAAAAGCAGGTATTAATCCATCAAGAGAACTCTAAGCACTGACAGGCCCACGTTGAATATGAAAGAACTGGCACTTCAGACATGCACAACTTTATCAGAAACAGTCCCCAGCTCACAGAACCCAAACAAGCTAGTGAGAAATGGCAACCTTTCCACGGGCTTTAGCAAAGAGGAACAGACTCACTAAGGCTTTGTCTACACTACACATCTTTTAGTAACACGGCCGTGTCAACACAACCCTGTTGCTAAAAGTCAGGCAGTGTAGCTGCTGTTTGTTGGTACTTTTGCTGACAAAATACTTCCACCCCCACGGAGCGGCGTTCATTGTTGACAGGCGAGCGCTCCTGCTGACAGTGCGCTGTTTATACTGACACTTGCTGTGGCAAAACTTGTGTCTTGGGGGGGGGGGGGCAAAAGGGGGGGTTGCACCTCTGAGTGACAAACACGAACAATTAGTTTGCAGCAAGCTGGAGTGTGAAGCTTGCTGCAGACTAGCTGTCTGTATGGACCCTACTGATGCACATTAGCAGTTCATTAATGTGCTTTGATCTAGTCCTCTTTGACCCAGCAGCGTTCACAAGAACACTTGGCCTATGGCAGGCTATGCAGGGCAGATTCACTTCCTTGTTTGTGGTGAACTAAATGGTCAGGTAGACAAGCTTTACCACCAATAGAAAAGGGAATAATCTGTGACACTGGATTGAGGGGATGACAAGCGAATATGCTTTTTTTTTGCATTTCTAACAATTTATTTTTTCCAGGCAATCAAAAAAGAGAGTGAATGTTGGCAGGACTATTAGGTTCATTAAGGAGGAATTCTACCATCGCTTTAGTAAGGAGTCTCATGGATGAGTTCACAGCACCACCTCTGGTAAAAGGTGGGTCAGTCACTATGGCCTGAGGATCACTCACCCTGTAAACTGAAGGTTACCCCCAGGGAAACGAGCCACCGTCCACGCAACATAAGCTTACAGGAATGGAACGGCTCACGTGCAGCTTTCACCAGCTCTATCAGGAGTACATTAGTAGCCACTGGCAAAGGGGGCTTTTTAACAAGGGGTTTCAAAATTGCCTGACAAGGGGCTGCAAGTATCAGGGTTGACTTGGCCTGACTGCCCCACACTGTGAACTTTCTCCACTTGGCACTCTAGGTGCCGCTGGTCGAACACAAGCCATTTGCTTGAAGGTACAATTTTCAAAAACTTCTATATGACTTGGCCCAAGTTCTATCGACTTCCAATGGAGACCCAGGCTCATAAGTGACTATGGTGCTTTTGAAAACAGGACTGAGGTGCTTTTGAAAACGCTACCTCTGAGGCCTATGGATAGAATGGGTAGCACATGATGTCTAACAGGGGGCGTGGCTCATAATCTACCCCACTACCATTGCTCCTCAGGTTAAAATTCTTTAGAGCTGTGAGAGTTGCAGGGGTCTTGTTCTGGGAAGCTCAGACTCCCAGTGTGAGATGTCTAGTTGATGGAATCCTTCGACAAAGACATTTTTCAGTGATATGCAGAAAATTACAATACTACAAATTATCGATGCAGAAACTGTCTCCTTGTGGGCTGAGCAGCAGGGAGTTTGCTGGAGGGAAGAACTGTGGAATCAGCATTTGGATTCATAGTTGGGAACTGAAATTCCATAATTCCCCTCACTTTAGGGAAAAACTGAGAAAAATTCATCTCTTTGTTATTGCCTAAGAGAAGCTGTAAGCCAAAGTGTGGAGAAGGTTTCTGTCTAACTGGGGAAGCAGGGATAAAAAGCAGAAGTTAAAAAGTTAACTGATTTTATGGTCTTTGTTAAAAAATATTTGAATATCAAGTCTTCGCTTTTTTTTCTGTCCCAAATTAACATTCACCCATAGTGACTGGTTCCAAGACACTCCAGTGATACACAGACTAGAATTGCTTAACTAGACAGACAAGGAAGTAGCCTATGATCCTCCTGGTAAAATAAAATGTGCACTTCCTCTCAGCTCCTCAAAGCACTTTAACAAGGTGGGCAAAGCATCCCCAGCCCCATTTCACAGAACAGAAAACTGAGGCACAGATGAGGTTGGTGACTTGCTCAAGGTTAAATAGGGGGGCCAGTGATAGCCAGAAATATAAACCTCGGTCTCCCAACTCTAACTCCTCTGCTCCAGCCAACAGACAAAAAACACATTTCCCTTATTTCTGAAAGAGGAAAGAGAAATGTACTAAAAAACTAAAGCCTTCCTCAGCTACAATGAAGCTGCAACATCCTCCCTAGCTAACAAAGGTAAGCCTGATGTGCTAGAGCCTTCATGCAATTCCACCTGAGACCTAGAGGTGTCACCGTCTGCATGGAGAGGAAGAAGGGGTAGCCGGCCGCTGGATTCAGACACCGTCTGGGCTGCCTAACCTGAGCATGTGGAAATAATATACGTCTTCAAGTGAACTGTCTGGTTCTGGGGAAATAAAATAGGACATTCATAAGCAGTTACACCATCTGTCTTTATACCATCATCATCAACAACAAGGGGGAAAAAAGAGCTCTTTAAATGGATGAAAGCCCAGGCTGACAGTAACCGGGAAAATGTGAGCTGTGAATATCAATAAAGGTAGAAAAATGATTAAAAAACAAGGATACAAACTGCAAATTCCTCTTCCCTGCTCAGCACCCAGCCCCGCTGACGTGAAGGCAATTTGTTTTATTGGTCAGCTACTTAAAAGGAAAGCTACCAGACAGTAACGTGTAGTAGGAATTCACCAAGCCCCTGTCACTGGAAAGCTTGCTTTTCTGAGAACCAAATCATGTCCGCTTCCTTCTGCCTCATCCAGAGCTTTCTGATCCAGGAATGGGATGAGGCTGCAGAACTGATTTTCCTACTCACAGAAAAGAATTTTTGTGAAGTTTGGTTGCTTTTAAATAGGAGAGGTGGAGGATAAAATACTGAGGGATATATTCTTCCATTTGCTGGCACAAGCCTCTCCTGGACCCAGGTGGCTCATTTGGTCCCCTGCACAGACTGGGGCAGCCCTGACCACTGTCTTAACTGGAGCATAAGAATGTTATGCTCCAGTTCATAAGAATGTTCCTGTCTTGTCTTCTCCCATCCATGACACAGCCCCTCCCCTCCTTCATCCCACCCTGGAATGCTCCGTGCACGGGGAAGTTCCAGTAATGGTGGAGCTGAGATCTACCACTCTAGTAGTACAGCCCAGGGGTAAAGGAACAGGTTCACAGCTCCCCACAGCCCCTTTCCATCTGGTATTTGTAAAGGTGTAGATACCAGATCTACATGTTGGGTAGTTATCATAGGCTTCAGGGTATACGCTGATCATTTGGACAGTCAGGAAGGAGCTTCCCTCGGTTTCCCATGCAGCACTTCGTAACTAGCTGCTAGATGTACTACTGTTGGGTTTTTCACCTTCTTCTGGAGCAGGCAGACCGCAGGCCAAATCCAGACCACCAGACACTTTTGAATGGACCCCAAAATCCTTTTATTTACTTATTATTGTTATATTTTATTATCTTCTCTGGAGTCTGGATCTTGACCACAAAATTTGGACCTTGACAAAAAAATAATTGACTACCTCTGTCTGAAATATCAGGAATTGTCCACTAGCAGAGTTAAGATATTAGACCAGAGTTAAGACCAATGATTTGATCCAGTTTTCAATGGCAAGGTGGCTCCTTTCAACATAGAAAAGAGCAAACTAAAAAAGAAAAAAACAGTTACCTACCTTCTGTAACTGTTGTTCTTCGAGATGTGTTGTTCATGTCCATTACACATTAGGTGTGCGTGCCCCGCGTACATGGATGTCGGAAACTTTTTTCCTCAGCGGCTCCCGTCGGGCCGGCAGGGACCCCCCCTCCCGCCAGAGCGGCGCACCGCTCTAGCGTATATATATCCCTGCGTGCCCGACCCTCCCTCGGTTCCTTCTTGCCGGTGACTCCGACAGAGGGGAAGGAGGATGGGAAGTGTAATGGACGTGAACAACACATCTCGAAGAACAACAGTTACAGAAGGTAGGTAACCGTTTTTTCTTCTTCGAGTGATTGTTCACGTCCATTACACATTAGGTGACTCACAAGCTTACCATTGGAGGAGGGTAGGAGTCAAGGAACAATTGATTGAAGCACAGCCCTGCCGACCACCGCGTCCTCTCTGGTCTGTGATGGATTGCGTAGTGGGCTGTGAACGTATGCACCGACGACCAGGTTGCCGCTTTACAGATTTCCTGGAGTGGAACCTGCGCCAAGAAAGCCGCCGAGGACGCTTGGGCCCTAGTCGAGTGAGCCCTGATCTCCGGGGCTGGTACGTTGGCGAGCTCATAGCATGTGCATATGCAAAGCACAATCCATGCTGACAAGCGTTGCGCCGAGATAGGCTGGCCTTTCCTTCTCTCTGCAATGGCAATGAACAGTTGTGTCGACTTGCAGAAGGCCTGGTCCGTTCCAGATAGAATGCCAAGGCTCTACGGACATAGAGGGTATGTAGGCTTGCGGTGGCTTGGCTTGGCTGCGGGGGCTTAGGGAAGAACACCAGTAAACAAACGTCCTGCCCCATATGAAATTGTGTGACCACCTGAGGAAGGAATTTGGGGTGCGGCCTCAGTTGCACCTTATCCTTATAAAAAAACTGTATAAGGGGGTTCCAAAGTGAGGGCCCTCAATTCCGATACCCTCCTAGCCGATGTGATGGCCACTAGAAACGCTACCTTCCATGAGAGGTGCATGAGGGAGCAAGAGGCTAGGGGTTCAAAGGGCAGCCCCATGAGTTTAGTTAGGACCAGGTTAAGGTTCCATGCGGGGACCGGCGGGCGCGAGTAGGGAAACACCCTCTCCAGCCCCTTGAGGAATCGGACTACTGTGGGGTTGGAGAATACTGAACCTCCCAACTCTCAGGGGTGGAACGCCGATATGGCGGTCAGATGCACTTTAATTGAGGAGTGAGCGAGCCCTTGATCCTTGAGGTGCAGCAAGTAGTCCAGAATCGATGGGACGGAGGCCTGCAGAGGCTGTATGTAATGAGGCTCACACCAGTGGGAGAACCTCTTCCATTTGGCCAGGTAGGTCGCTCTTGTGGAGGGCTTCCTACTACCAAGAAGAATTTGCTGGACCTGGTGGGAGCACCTGTGCTCCGTATCGTTTAGCCAGAGAGATACCATGCCGTGAGATGTTGTGACGGTAGGTTCGGGTGGAGTAGGCGACCCCGGTCCTGCGTGACGAGGTCACGATGGAGGGGTAGGGTAATTGGGGCGGTCAATGACAGTTCCAGCAGGGTCGTGAACCAATGCTGGCGTGGCCACGCCGGTGCGATAAGGATGACTGTCGCCTTGTCCCTGCAGGTCTTGAGCAGGACCCTGTGGATGAGCGGGAATGGTGGGAAGGCATACCTCAGGCTCCCGCCCCACGGAATCGCGAAGGCATCTGCCAATGAGCCCGGGCTGAGCTTCTGGAATGAACAAAACTGAGGGCATTGGCTGTTGTCCTTGGTGGCGAAGGGATCCACCTGGGGAAACCCCCATCTCTGGAAGATTGAATGCAGGATGTTCTGTCTCAACGTCCATTTGTGTATGTGGTACGACCGGCTGAGTCGGTCTGCTAACCTGTTTTGGACCCCTGGGAGATATGCTGCGAGTAGGTGGACTGAATGGGCTATACAGAAGTCCCATAGGAGGAGCGCCTCGTGACAGAGGGGAGAGGATCGGGACCCGCCCTGCTTGTTTATGTAGAACATGGCGGTAGTGTTGTCCGTCAGAACTGACATGCTGTGGCCTTCAATGGTAGCATGAAAGGTCTGGCAGGCGAGGCGAACTGCCCTTAACTCCTTCAGATTGATGTGAAGCAACTTTTCTTCCCTGGACCAAAAGCCCTGGGTCCGCAGGTCCCCAAGGTGCGCCCCCCAGCCCAGGTCCGATGCATCTGTCACTAACGTCAGAGTGGGTTGCGGGGTGGCGAAAGGGACCCCTTCGCAAACCTGCTGCTGATCGAGCTACCAGCGGAGGGAGTTCGACACCCAAGCTGGGATTGTCACTACTAGGTCTAAGGAGTCTCTGTTGGGGCGATACGTTTGGGTCAGCCACAACTGTAACGGTCTGAGTCTTAGGCGGGCATGTCTGACTACATGTGTGCAAGCCGCCATGTGTCCCAAGAGTTGCATACAGCATCTGGCCGTGGTCATGGGGAATTGCTGGATGGAGCTTACGACCCTTTGAATGGCCAGGAACCGTGACACTGGAAGACTTGCTCGTGCCACCACCGAGTCTAGGACTGCCCCTATGAAATCCAGTCTCTGCGTGGGGCTCAGTGAGGACTTGGGTACATTGACCAGTAGACAGAGCTTGCGGAACACCTGTAATGCCAGTGCCACGTGGGAGCGGACCTTGTCCTCTGACCTGCCCACGAGGAGCCAGTCGTCCAAGTACGGGTATACCCACATCTTCCTTTTTTGAAGAAAGGCTGCCACCACGGACATGCATTTCGTGAACACTCACGGGGCCGTTGCTAGGCCGAAGGGCAAGACTGTAAATTGGAAATGGTGTTGGTTGATGGTGAAGCGCAGGAACCACAGGTGGGCCAGGCGAATGGTGATGTGAAAGTACGCATCTTTCATATCGAGGGCAGCGTACCAATCCCCCGGATCCAGGGATGGGATAATAGCGCCAAGGGAGACCATACGAAAACATGCCTTGACCAAAAATTTGTTTAATTTGCATAGGTCCAAAATGGGACAGAGGCCCCCTTTTGCTTTGGGAATGAGGAAATATCTGGAGTAAAACCCTTTCCCTCTTAAGTCCAGAGGGACCTCTTCCACTGCTCCTACTTTGAGGAGGGCCCGCACCTCCTGCATAAGGAGTTGCTCGTGAGAGGGGTCCCTGAAGAGGGATGGGGATGGGGCGAGGAGAACTGAAGGGTGTATCCCGCCTCCACCGTGCGAAGGACCCAGCGGTCCGATGTTATACGGGACCAAGCACGGTAAAAATGGGACAGCCAGTCCCTGAAACATAGAGGAGGATCCGGTATAAGGGTCGGTACGCTGTCCTCGATCGCAGCTTCAAAACCCTTGCTTATTTCCCGGCTGCGGCTTGCCTTGGCCGTGGCTTTGGCCCTGGTCAGGCGTGTTGTTACGTCTATGCTTGTTATCCCTGCCCCTTCTGTGGTACAGTTCCTGTCTAGGATGAGGGTGGTATTGCCTCTGCGGTGGTTGGGGCTTGAAGGGTTTCCTCTGTGTCACTGGGGTGTGCAGTCCCAACGACTTGAGGGTTGCTCGAGAGTCTTTGAGGCTATGCAATCTGGCATCCATCTGGTCTGAGAACAAGCCTGACCCCTCGAACGGGAGGTCTTGCAAGGTGTTTTGTACCTCTGGGGGAAGACTGATGCCCAAGAATTGAAATTGTGTCTGTTCAGAATCGCTTGTTGGTTAGCGATCCTCAGCTGGAGGCCCCCGGACAAGTAGACCTTCCTACCAAATAAGTCCAAGCGCTTTGCCTCCTTGGCCTTGGGGGCCGGGGCTTGCTGGCCATGCCGCTCTCGTTCGTTGACCGCCGAGACGACCAGCGAACAGGGTGCTGGGTGAGAAAAGAGGAAGTCGAACCCCTTGGAGGGGCGAAGTACTTCCTCTCTACGCCTTTCGCAGTTGGTGCACTGGAGGCCGGTGTTTGCCACACTGTCTTATAGTTCGACTGTACTGTCTTTATGAGTGGGAGTGCAATCCTGGAGGGGCCTTCCAGGCTTAGGATGTCAACCATGGGGTCCTCCTGCTCTACAGTCTCCTCCGCCTGCAACCCCAGATTGAGGGCTACTCGGCGGAGCAGATCCTCGTGTGCCCAATGGTCAATCGGGGGAGGGCCAGACACTGTCGTGCCCGCCACGGCTTCATCTGGTGAGGAGGAAGAGGTTAGGGCCTTCTGTGCGTCCTCCTCTTCCTGCAACTCCTCACCTACTGGGTGCTCCTCTGGGGTCTGTCCCATAGTGTGGGCCTGAGATGGTGCCGGGCTCGGTGCTGAGTCGGTTCTTTCTTGCTCCGGTGGTCTGGAGACCGTGGCCTACTTGCGCGAGGAGGGGCGCCCCTGTGGGAAGCGGGACCGGTGTCTCGAGGGGCCAGATCTCGAGGTCCTGGACGGGGGGCCTTGCTGGTGGTAGGCCCAAGGGGTCCAGAATGGCCATTGTCCTGGCTGGCCCCACTGTGGGTGCCAAGTGGCTTTGTGTTCCCTACCGGCTGGTATCCTGTGGGCAAATCTGCTGGACTGGCCCAAGTCTGCCTCTGAAACCACAGACGGTGACCTGGATGGCCACGATGGTGCCGTGGGACAGTGCCGGTCCGGGGTCGGAGAGTAGTATCTCCGTGACCGGGACCGGGAGTAACGTCTTGCCGACCTGGACCTGGACCGGTACCGGTGACCTCAGGACTGGGAACAACTGCGAGTGGTCGGTCTTGGGGATCGCATGGCTGACACGTCCCGGTGCCTACTCGAGTAGGGCTGCTGGGTCGGTGCCGGGTGCTTGTTGGGGCCCGATGGCTGTGCGGCCCTCTGCGCCGAGGGTAGCCGGGAGTCCACCGAGTCGGAGCTCGACCGGGAACAGCGCCGTGACCGGTGCCGAAATGGTGACCGTGATGGGCGCACCATTGCTGGCTTGCCTCTGGATGGTAGTCTTGGAGGATTATCTTTGGCTTGGAGGGGGCCCTCAGCGGACAATACGATGAGGTCCTTTGCTGCCTCAAACATGTCCGGGGTAGAGGGCTGTTCCAAAAGCTCCTCCAGCCCTTCCTCCTCACTCGGTGCGCCTATCCTGAGGCTCGATGGGCCTCTCGGCGCCGGAGCCACTGGCACCGGGATCTGTCCTGGGGTCGCCACCCCTTAGGTGCATTTGAGGTCTTCGCGGGCGCTGCCTTCTTATGCGGGGAGAGTCCGCGGGCCTTAGGTTGGCCCTTCGATTTTGCCGGCGAAAAGATGACCGGTGCTGGGGGCGGTCTTGCTGTGTCGGTGCCGTCGGCTTATGGTGCCCTGCCGGTGCCAGATCACGAACCGATGCCGGGGCACTCCGCACCGAAGTTGACGGTGCCGCGGCCTGATGCGTCAAAGTGGAGGGCTGTAATGCAGCCTCCATGAGCAGCTGCTTAAGGTGAAAGTCTCTCTCTTTCTTAGTCCTGGGCTTGAAGGCCTTACAGATCTTGCAGCGCTCTTTTTGGTGTGCTTCCTGCAGGCAACGGAGGCACGAGTCGTGGGGATCTCTTATCAGCATAGGCTTGCGGCACGTGGCACAAGCCTTGAAGCCTTGGGCATGTGGCATGCCCCGCAGCCCAGGGCCGGTGTCGGGATTGACCAACACCTAAAACAGAGGAGCTTAACTACTACTAAAGAACTGTTAACTGCTAAGATTAACACTAGGTACTAAAGAACTAATAACTGCTAAGAAGAACACTAACTATTAACGCTAAGGGACATTCTCAAGTGAGAGACAGAGTTGTTCCAACGCCGTCACGGACGGTAAGAAGGAACTGAGGGAGGGTCGGGCCCGCAGGGATATATATACGCTAGAGCGGGGCACCGCTCTGGCGGGAGGGGGGACCCTGCTGGCCCGACGGGAGCCGCTGAGGGAAAAAGTTTCCGATGCGCGCACACCTAATGTATAATGGACGTGAACAATCACTCGAAGAAGAACAGGGTCTTTCCTCCTTCCCAAGCATCTATTTCAAAATTCTCTCTCTGATGAGGTCTCTGCATCTGGTGTGCCAAAGTGACTGTTTCAACATAGCTGTTCTCTGAGATGGAAGGGAAACGCCTGTAAACATTTGAGTCAGGGCTTCTTTCCTCTTGCATTTCATGGGGCATATCACTGAAGGGACAAGGCCTTGTTGATGGGGAGGAGGCTGCTCTTAAGAATGGCCATGCTGGGTCAGACCAAAGGTCCATCCAGCCCAGTATCCTGTCTTCCGACAGTGGCCAATGCCAGGTGCCCCGGAGGGAGTGAACAGAACAGGTAATCATCAAGTGATCCATCCCCTGTCGTCCACTCCCAGCTTCTTCTTCCCTTACCCCTTTTCTCTTGAACTCTCAAGAGCAGTAACACTGAAGGGTTTCTGATGTGTAGTTTCCTTTCATTAGAATTGGCTAGAATATCCTCATGTAAGATTGTACTCATGCTATAGTCACACTTCAATGGCAAGACAGAGCTGACCCTTCTGCTGAGCTCAGCTGGACAACAGGAGAGCCCTGCAGCTGAGGGGAATGCTCACCCTCCTCTAGGGCAAGAGTGTCCAGTGCCAAACCCCTAAAGACAGCCTGATCCTCTGATTAATTAGGGGCAAAAGCCCCTTTAAAAACAATGAAGGCGCTTGTGTTCCCTTATACTATAGCAAGTACTCGCCATACTTGGTGCCCATTCCCATCTGCTGCTTTCACTTGTTCACGACTTTCTGATGCACCTAAAGTTGGAGCAAAATCTCACTTGTCACTTTGTGCCTGAAGCACCCCCCTAAATTTTTCCACTTGAAAAAACTACAACAAACCTTGTCCCCTTTCCCCCCAGGCTTATAACTCAAAGCCAGCTTGACTTTGAGCCTTCAGTCATGGCCATGCAGATCCCCGAGAGAAGATTGCGTCTTTGCTGAGTGTCTGAAGAGTCAGTAACATTCTAAGCTGGAGACATCTGCTCAGCTTGTAAGTCTAATTAAGTCCCATCGTCTTTGTGACCAGGGTGCATGCACCCTAAGCAGGAGACACAGGGGATGCTGTGCTGCGTGAGGAAGTTCACCTGCAGCACTGCGTTCGGGAACCTCTGCACCCTCCGTATGTCCGAGAGAAGCTCTATGCTGGTCCTCTCATTTATAGGAGCAGAGCAGGGTGTGCTGAATCCAGGATTCAGAGCCACCCCAGCGAGTGCTGTTTAATCGGCAGCATTGAGGGGTATAGCTGCTATTCCTGTGCATTAGCTGGAGTAGAGGGCATGGGGAGGGGATGGCCGTGCTGTGGCTCCAGTCTGAGAAGTGGATTTCCCCAAGCCTTGTACATGTCAGGGTTTACAAAAGTTAAGTGAATTTCACCCTTCCTAGGCAGAGGAACTGGGCAGACTCAGGGGCTGCTGCTAAGCAATTTGCATGAGAGAGATTGAGTCTCAGTGAAACACAAACAATAAAATCCTCCCATGAGCCCCACTGCCTTAACACGATCCATGGGTGCTATATAAATAAACATACTTAGAATAATTTTATAAATCCCTGAGAATGGGCTTATACCAAGAGTACCGTCAGGAGCTGTAATTACATAGCGGCAGGAACGCTAGGAAATCTGCTCTTCAGAATTTTGAAATCCACCCCAGTGCAAATTCCCAGGATGGGTCTTTTCTTCCTTAGTGAATAAATCATTTTAGACAATGGCATTTCCTTTTAATTTGAAATTAAACTATTCACTAAAGAGAAGGAGCAGAGGAAAAGCGGTCTGGAAAATTTAAGTATCTTCTGACCTCAGCAGAATTCAGAAAATCCCTGAGCCTAAGTAAGTAATGAGAATGTGCCTCTGTCCCCAAACATCACAGAACAAAATGTATCGCTTCTGCCCCTTCCAAAACCCAGACAACAAAGCTTAAAATCAGTGCAGAGAGAAGTCACCAAATCCCTACTGGAAGTGTGCCAGGCTGAACAATCTGAGTCTCCTCAGCTCTCTCTTCCTCTCAGCCTTATTTCCTTAACAAATGGACATCTCTGATGCAAAAGGATGAGGGGTATTTCTTTGGGGGGCATGGGGAGAAGGAACTGAAATAGAGTGTGTTTGCCTCCCCTCCCTCCAGCAGGCTCAAGAACTGAGAAACATTAGCTGTCATGAACCACAATCAAATCAGGTTTGAAATATTTAGCAGTGGCTTGGAAAATGCAATGGTGCAGCTCTGACAGGCGAGATGTGCACAGACACCCATTTTCCATTATAATGGAAATATCAAGCCTGTTCTGAATATGTATAACCCAGAAAAATGTATTGATTTTTCATTCGGCATTAAAAAAATGAAATACCCTGCAGCTGTCAAAAGCCCTTTGTTAAAAGCTCATCTTTCCTGGAATGAGGTTTACCAGAAACAAGTTTTAATTGTACACAGAGCATCTTCTGTGAAACAAAAAGGATGCCTGTCACCCCCACCCCCATGGGCCTGAGAGCCGGCCTACCTCTGGCAGCAGTGACACTGCCCAAATTGGCAGCAGCAGGCTACAGCTATCCACTCCACGTGACAGTGCGTGTGCACTCACTTACCATCACTAGACTTGAAGGGAGACGTTTTCCCACAGCCGTGAACATGCAATGGTGGCAGCAAGGGCAGGGAAATTTCAGATGAGAAGGTCAGGGTAGCCCTGCCCTACCCAAGTACAATGCACCGACGGATGCTGCAATCCAGTTAGCGCTCACAAATGAAGCAGAGTCAGGGCAGGGCAGCACTCAAGGCCCCCAGCTTCCCCCCCCCCCGTGAATTATTGTCATTTTCTCTCCTTCTGGAACGTCTGGGGTGTTTGGCCCCCACAGGCCATGGATCTCAGATGGCCCACAGGAGGCCAAGGACCTCTGGGCCCATCTTTCACCTCCGCCATAGACGTGTGGTGTACTAGGGGCTTAGACTACGACTCCCCAACTCAGGGTTTTTAGTGAGCTGTGGGTGGCCCTGCCCTAGTTAGCATTGGCTTTCCTGCAACTGCCCCACTAATTGTGTGCGTGTGTGTGTGGGGTGGTAACAATACCATGGAGAGGACTGTCCCTCTGGCCAGCTGAATGAATCCCTGGGAAGACACTCTAGCGGGGACTGTTGTGGGGTAGGAGCAAAGCACAGGGAAAGGCCATCGCCCACATGCCAGCGGTGCTTTGTCCTCTGAAGTCGCAGGTCCAGGATAGAACATTTGGGCTTTGGATAGGAGCACTGCAGGGACACCTAGATGCAGCAGGACGCATTGCTGACAATTCAGAAGGGTGCACTCTCCCCTTGAAGTGCATAACAGAGCTAATGGGGCAATGTCTTTCGTATAAGCCTTAGAACCAAGCCTCTAGCTGCTTGTAGTTATTAAACAGCCAACAGCATATGAGGTAAGAGGTGGGGTGTTATCCTGGGAACCTAGCCAAATCTCAACTTGGATAATAACCAAACAGCTACCTACATTCCACCTGCAGCTTCACATGACGAAGGGATTTCTAAACCACTGGCGCTATCGTTTTGTGCTGGGCCTCACCCCAAGGGTGGGTAATGGGATCTCTTGCTGTAGTATGGAAATCATCTTAGAATCTTTCAGGATGCAAGAAAATTTATGAATCCAAATTATTACACAGACTGACCAAGCATTTCAAGGGACTCACTTCCACACCCTGCTTTACATCAGCAAGAGAAGAGGAAGTAGGGACAGGTCTGTTACTGGAGCTCTCCATGGCCTGGGTGACTGTGGAGCACAGATATAGGGGCAAGTCTGTCGCTGGAGTCCTCTGGCCTTTTTATTTGTGGATTAGAGTATCAAGCCTTCAGCCTTTGACAGTGAACAGCATAAGTGACCAAGATTCCGCATTCAGAGAGCAGCATCCTGAGAATAATTTGACTAAGTGCTGGTGACAGGGCCACCAGAAGACAGTTCTCCACACGTCCTGAGCTGCAGATTAGCTGCACATGAAGCAGAGACAATTCAGCTACTTGGAAATGTGCATAAATCCAATTTCCAGCCCTCTGGCAGCAATCTTACCTCCATGCCCCAAGCATGTGGGGCGGAGGGTCAGGGCGCCATGGTTGGGGGGCTGCCGTGCAGCAGCACAGAGGTGTGTGCTGCCAGTGTGGAGTCAGAAGCTGCTCCTAGCTGGCAGGGGAGTGCTGCGTGGGGGGGGGGGGCCCAGATTTCTCCTGGCTTCCTCCCAAAGAGGAACATGGATCGGGGAGGCAAGCGGTGACACACAGATTCTGCTCTCCCCAACGTTCTTCTGTGCCCCCTTAGGGGGTTGTGAGGGGGGGGGGAGCGAGGAGCAATACCAGGTGCTCTGTACATCCAGGTCAGTTTCCCTTTGTGCGTGCAGGAGGGGTGTGCAGGGGTTAGGGACGATGGGGGCACAGTGCAGGGGTGAGGGTGTGGGTGGTGCAATGGGAAGGGGCACCCACAAGGGCGAGGGACAATGGGGGGGCGCCATGGCCATGGGGGCCAGGGGCGCCAAAACACAAGTTTGCCTAGAGTGCTGTATTCCCTAAGGCTGGCCCTGCAGAGCGTTGCCTGCTATTGGAGGCGTTGGTCAGGTTGGAGCCGTTTCCCTCCTCAGGCACAAACGTATGCAAGGATGCACACCACGGCCCAAAGACATTGTGTGGTGCTTTCTTGAGTGGGTCACTCTGCACCTGTGCTACACAAAGGACAAGCAGGGCCCAAGGTGATGGGAGGGAAATACCAGGGTGCAGAATGTGAGGAGTGATTCATGGGGCTCAAATCTTAGAGCAATGGGCTAGCTGGAGTGATTCCTAACCATTTAGCACAGGGCCTCAGGATGTAATCAGTAACCCCTCTGTTGATCTTGGGTTAATAACTTTATTTCTGGGGCAGCCATATGCAAAGGGTACATCTGTACACAACACACTGAGGAGGAGTAAGGAGAATGCCAGCTACAAGTGAAAAGCACACAACTCCCAACTGAAAAACAGCTCCTAAAGGCCTGTCCTCCAAGCTGAAGCCACGTACCTGGCTTTCCTGCAGCAACCTGGCAAGCGTGGAGGCAGAGAACACTGAAGACAGGGGGCAAGCGCAGACAAACAGGTATGTTTGTTGAACACTTTGGTTTTTGCCTTTTGCAGGGAGAAACTCTGACAGACGTGGACGCTTCTGACAGGGCTGCTGGGGTCATTTTATTTTAACATCCAACAAAATAGACAAGGCCTTTGACTCTCCCCTGACATGTGCTTCTCACTCAAGGAAAGCAGGCTGGCTTTCTTCCATCACACATTTGCATCTCTCCCTTTTTCATTAAAACATTTTAATTAGTATGATCATTATTTTCACCAATCAAATGCATCACCTCATTTACCAAATCCAGCTGGAGGTCCCATGCCTGGAGAGCCACAAGAAATGCATGTGGTCGAAAAATGCCAGCAGCATGGGGAGCGCCGCACAAAAAGCCATTCCGCTAAAAACTTGATCCTAAAATTATTTACTCCTCTGCCCATGGATTCTGGCAACAGGCTGAAGCAACAGAGAGGTGGAGACTCCGGCATGGTCCGGGTAGATAACTGGAGAAGAGACCATGTGCGTACTGTTTGCATGCAGTAGTGAAGAGCTTACCACTGTTTACAGAAACAAGAACAAACAGGAGTTTAGACAAGAAGGAGAAGCTTGCCTGTTCCAGAACGCTGCAATTACTGCGAGCAAAGGAAGAGGCGGCAGTCTAACCCTCAGGAGAAACATAGCAGGAGGAGGAAATTTCAGCACCTTTGCCTTTTAATTTCAGTTTGTTGTTAGAGAGTTTGGACCAATCCTGCCAACACTTACACACGTGTTTAGCTTTAAGCATGTGAGGCATCCCATTGACTTCAATGGATCTGGGCCACAGACAGCTACGTGCTGAGAATGAACGGTGAAAGAGTCTGCACTGCTTTGGAAACCTACAAGTTGGATGGGAATTTAGCTCTGCAGAAAATCACACTAGAAAACAGTTCTGCAAAAAGAAGGACCGTTTCCAAACTACACAAAGTCAGAAATGCTCCGGTTTCAGTGTCACTCCCTGAACACCATGTTTACACATCAGGAAAAGGGCCAGTTAGTTATTTGAACTCATCATATCCTACAAAAAAGTATTTAAAACACAGGAGATGAGGTATTACATATAAAACTGTCTAAAAGTAGTTCAAACAAAATGAGCTGGGCTATTTATCTTCTTGGCCAGTGATCCAGAGACAGATCTCTTGATACTGTAAAGGAGACTAATAAAACGGGAGACATTTTTTTCTTCAGTTTATTTTTGAGGGTTCATTATTATAAATATACCCAATTGTTTCTAAAGATACTTCTGAATAATTTAATTCCACTTTAAAAAAGAAAAAGCGCAACGATCAGTTCTCTGAGATGGCCCTCGCTTTCTCGTACAGTGCGCCAAGTTTGAAGTCAGTAGAATCCAACAGGGATTTGTCCCCTTGAATTTCAGCAGAACTAGAATTGTAGCTATTATTTTCACACATGAAATGCAAAAAAAGGCAAAATCCCTGAACATATTTGTAGTGGAGCGTGATGGAATTGTGTTGTCATTTATGGGAAATAATCGCAAGCCCATCTCTCCCTTCTCCCTCCCCCCGCACCATTTTCCAGTCCAAATAACCATGAAAAATTACACTTCAGTGTCAGGAGGACAACAAAGGAGGGGCTTTCTCCTGCGGCTTGACAGCTTTTCAGGGTTTTTTCCTTTCTTTGGACAAAATCTACCTTCTATTCTATTTCATTTTAAATGTGATCTAACAAATGCATCTTGACAAGTTCCTTTCTTTTAAATAGTATTTTGCACAGTTTAAGCTAGCTCTAAACCGGAATCAGCTGCAAAGGAGAATCATGCAAAACAGAAACCAGCACCAAAAGAAACAAAACAAAAGAAAGCCCAAATCCAGCTCTTTGGGTCTGGAGAGAAAGGGAAGTTCAGCCCCAGAGTGGAGACAAATGGGGGGTTTAGGAAACAAAGAGGAAAGCACTGGAAGGGAAGAAAAAGGTGAGAAGAGGCCAGGAGGGGTTATCAGGAGATGGTGAGGGAGTGAAAAAAGGCAATGGAGAACCTGCCAGTGGCCATGCTTTTTAGAAGACGAAAGTCAAACTCCTTCAGTGGAGGGGGGCAAATTCCAGTTTAAATTCTGCTGTGTGCCGGTATACTGTTTAGGGCTCCGTACACTCCTTGCTCACACTGTGAGGTTTGCACAGAGCTGAAGGGAAGAATCTGGTCCTTATGTAGTAGCTAAACGTTGAGTTATTCTCAATTTAATCAGGCCCTTATTGTCCCATTCAGTGTCATTCCTCACTCCCCAGTAGAGACCAGTCAATCTCTCCCGTTTCTCTTCCTTCCCCATCCTGCTTACTCTGGTTCCCTCCTCCTTCCCTGTCTGCGTGTCTTGTCCCCTCTCCATTTCCTTCCCTAGAGTAAACCCCAAATCTACCTGCCCCTACGAGCTTCGCTGCCATTCCTTCCCCTTTCCGTATGCTAAAGTGATCAGCAACTAAATGGTTCATGCCAACATTAGAGAGACTGATGGGGCAATCGCACATCCTGGTAATTGTTCAAGGCTGTGTGCAGGTTCAGGCAGACAGCACCGTGTCAGTTACTTTTATAAAAATGAAAGCTCATGATACTGCAAAATCTTAATATTGCACATGGTCTATAAATAAGTCAGGCAGGCTGAGTGCCCATGGGCTGGGTGTGACATCCCAGACTGTGAATTTAGTTATTTAAAATTATTCACTTGACTGAGGCAATGGCCAAGTGCTGAATTCTGAACGATCACAATTCAGACTTCAACCCAGGGCTCCACTGTAACCCCTTCTCAATTCCCAGACAAATTGGGGTAAGATGGGGCTACAGATGACAACATGGCTCAATAATTTAGGGTATTCCTAAAGAGATGATGTAATTATGACAAAACCAAGCATTATAAACCCAGAAAATGTAGCGTTCAGGCTAACCAGAACATATCTGGATTTCTTTTCAGGTCTGGAAAGGCACCCCACCCTCCATGCATACACAAACATCCTAGTTTCCCCTCCCTGTTGGGTAGAACTGGTACAATCGAACCTTTTGAGAAGAATTTAGGATTAATGATTATTTTGGCCATTCTTTTTCATAACCAAGTGTTTCTGGCAGATCTTCTCTTTCACAGAAACTGATGAAGAATTGCCATCTTTCAAAATAGCCCTCATCTTCCATTTTTCTAAATGAGAGTAAACCCAGAGAAGATGGTGGCCCTCAGGAAGTGGAGAGAAACTCTCACAGTATGTCTACATTACAACTGGGAGGATGCTTCCGAACACAGGCAGACATGCCTGCTAGCTCTGTGGTGCCAGGGGCAGCGGCTCAGCCTAGTAAAAACCTCCAAGGAAGGAGATTCCACCACCTCCCTAGGTAACCCATTCCAGTGCTTCACCACCCTCCTAGTGAAATAGTGTTTCCTAATATCCAACCTAGACCTCCCCCACTGCAACTTGAGACCATTGCTCCTTGTTCTGTCATCTGGTACCACTGAGAACAGCTGAGCTCCATCCTCTTTGGAACCCCCCTTCAGGTAGTTGAAGGCTGCTATCAAATCCCGCCTCACTCTTCTCTTCTGCAGAGGTTAATCTTAATAATACACAGGTTAATCTTGTTTTAAGTGCAAAACTTATCGCAGCCTTAACGGGAGTTGCACCAGTTATTTCTACACATAGCTATGTTTGTACTTGAAGATATTTCCAGGGAGAGCCAATGGATGTGAATGTGCAAAATCATCAATGACTGTATATTGAGTGGGAATACGTGTCCTACTGAGGATCAGTTGAAGGAGTGTCTTATTTAACATCTTATGAATAAACAGCACAGATGGAAGGATGATCTTGTGGTTTAAGACCCTGGAATGGGTTCAGTTTCTCTCATGATTAGAGGGCTCTTTTACCTGCAGGCGAAGGCATGACAAGATCCAGTGGCTAAAAGATGAAGTTTGGAAGTTGGACGAGTCCTTTACTCCCCTCAACCCGCCTGCCCTACCTGACAGGGGTGTTGAGAAGATAAAGTTATTAGTGTCTGAGAGGCTCCAACACCACAGTATTTAGGGCCTAAACAGATTCAACTGGAGAACAGCAGCTGAAACATGGAGGGAAAATAATCCCAGAGCAATATCCAATGGGCTGGAAATAGCTAGGAAACAATAAAGCTGAAAGAGACCTATGGGGAATGCAGACAGCAAATTCTGGGCCCTCGGGGGATTGAGCATTAGTGGAACACATGGGGTAAGGAGAAATGTTGCTATCCAAGCAATGTGAAAGGAGGCACAGCATATGAAGAAGTCCCACAAAGCGTATACACCCCCAGGACAGTCCTGATGGTGCTCAGGGTCTATGGTCACAGCCCTATGATGCATGCCTCACAGTGACTGCTCCCCTTCTCGTTTTGTATTAAAAATGCACCTATTCCATGCCCCAGTAACACCACACCCACCAGATGTTTTATACTGGACTAATATCACCAATATCACCTCCAATAAAAGATCTTAGAGAGCAACTGTCCAGGAGCACCCACTGGGCTGTACTGAAAAGGAGAGAACAGAGCCACTCAAAAGTGACTATTCCAACAAGGCCTCAGGGTCAATGGTATAGAAGACTGCTGTTAAAGTCTCCTCCATTGCTAGATCATTGACCAGAAGGAACAGGGCAGTTTCCAAACCACAACCAGCTCTAAAATCAAACTGACACAGGTCAAGGAAATCTGGGTACTTCAAATACTGCCAAAAGTTGCCTGGGTACAACTGTGCCTCCCTGCACTCCGCTCCCCCCTCTGCACTCACACACAGGGCAGCCACCACAGAGGCTCAGATCGATTGCACACTGTGAGACGACAGCAAAAGAGGCCATTTAGATTTTAGGCAAAGGCATCAAGTTACAAAGAAAGAAGAGGACAAACTTGCTCTACATGGCAACAATGAGACTGCTACAGCAATCCTACGCTCAGCTCTGGGTAGTGCAGTACCAGAAGGCTGTAAACAAACTAGAGGGAGTTCAGAGAAGCAATATTGTACAAATGATTGGGGGGGAGGAATTCATTATAAAGAAAGATTGAAAGAGATACACATTCAAAGCTTGGCTAAGTGATGGCAAAAGAGAACAAGACAGGCTTCTACAAATATGGAAAGGATACAAAACGACAAAGAGGGAGAGGAGTTATTTAGGGCATGGTAAGAGGTAGAACTCAGAGTAATGGGATGAAATTTAAAAAATTAAACAATTCATTTCAAGGAACCTTTCCGGACAGTGAGATGTGTTAGATGGTAAACAGTCTGCCAAGGGAGGGGGTGAAAGTTGCATTGCTTGGGACACTGTCTACCCCAGTTTTCAAAGCTCTTGAAAAACAAAATGCTGTAGGGAACAATCCAGCACAGGCCCCCGGTGACGGATTAGATGGGACCTAATAGTGCGTTCTCAGCTCCAATTCCTATGGTTCTGATTTCTATTAATTAATACTAGAACATCAAGGCTCCCAAATCAATACTATTGCATTTCCACTACATTCTGATTTCCTGCCTGTTACTAGAAGCCAATAGCTAGAAAAATTAACTATGGCTCTCAGATCGCACAGCTTTTATGGAGACAGACACGCTGCCCTACCCGCAGGCTCACAGCCTTCCGCAAGCATATAACTCCTCCCTTTCCCATGAACTCGCACCTTCCGCCAGCCACCTGACCCCCCCACCCCAAATCCAAAGCTTGCAGCCTTCCGCAGGCCACCTACCTTCCCTCCCAAGCTCGCAGCCTTCTGCAGGCCACATGATCTTACCTCACAGCCTTTCGCGGGTCACCTGACCTCCCCCCACCCCCCAAGCTTGCAACCTTCCATGGGCCCCCAACCTCTGCAGACTGAGCTCAGACTTGTGCTACTTTGAGTCAACTCGTTGACATGTTGGATCTGAACAGAAGATCCTGCCTTTTCTGGAGGCTCCCAATTTCCTACTCTGTTCCCTTCTCTGATCACCCTGGCAACCAGCTCCTTACAAATCCGCGGCTGCCGCGAAGCTCAAGGCACAGAGTGCCTGGGACAGCTAGGCAGAACAGCCACAGGAAGAGAACACAAATACCGAACAGCCACAGGGGCCACACCAGAGAAGTGCTCACAGAGAGCGCAGAACATTCCTTCCACTGCTCGTGTGTCCTCCTGCCAGCTTTATGGGGCAAGGTGTTGAAGGCAACCTATTTGCACCTGCCCCACCATCTGCTCTCCCCCACTCCTTGCCCCCGCCCCTTAGATCATCTAGGATAGCTTGCTCCCAGCCATTGGAGAATGGGCTCTATGCAGCGGATTCTCAAGGCTTCTGTCCAGGTTGACATGATGTGAATCTAATGATGTGGGCCATGTGCTCAGTCCAGTCTGTCGTAGGAAGGCAAGTTATGTGGCTAACATACTGTACCGGGAGTTGGAAGGTGCCAGTTCTATTCGTGACTCTGTCTCCGACTTCCCATTAGGGATTTTCCCTTTCCTGTGCCTGTTTTACAATTGGCACAATGAGGATAATGGGGAGGTTGTGAGGCTTAACCAGTGTTTGTAAAGTTCTTTGAACTCGTTGGCTGGAGAAAGCGAAGACTCTTTATCCTGCTGGGTCATGTCCCTCTTGAGGACTAGTATCTCTTCCTCCAAGACATAATGTGAGGCTACTATGGTATAACTAATCTACTCCTCTCCAACAAACGAAGCCATCTGTAGTCCCATAAAGCAATTTTTAATGGCTCCTGGCATTGCTATTGTACTGACAGCTTCAGAAGAAACAGAACAGGACAAAGGAAAAACAAGGATAAAATTAGCAAGCTTCAACTCATGCAAGCTCAAGTGCGTCCACAGGTTCCTCTCTTCGGGGAGGGGCTCTCTTCAGAAAGATGCCTTGGGAGCTGCCTGCTAACCACAGAGAAGAAATTATGACATCCTGGCAGATGAGCTGCTCCTTTTTTCAGTCTGGGTTAGTGGCACTAGCAGAAGATCAGTAATTGCTTTTCCCCTTCTACTAACAAGCTTTTCAGCAGAGGAATGTTCCAGCTTCCTGCAGCCAATGGGCCTTTCCTTTCTCTCTGCCTTTCCCAGTTCCAAATAATCAAAAGTGACTGCAATTTCAGCCCTGCCCCTCTGGTATCAGCCGCACCAAGTGAGGTCACAGAATGTCAAGTGAGCCCTCCCCATTTGCTGTCACACCACTAGTCCCAGCCTGCAGCATCACTCCACAGTACATGACAGCACAAGAATCCCAGGAACTGCTAAAAAGCAGCCAAACCCCAAAACAACTGATTTATGGAAGGCAGGGTGGGCAGCGGGGCTTGGCCCAGACTTGGGGAAAGTGGTCCTGTTAAGATGTTTAAATAAGTGGGGATTGGGGCTGTTTTAAAATGAACCATATGCTGGTTCTGTTACCACACACACTTATGGTGTGGCACAGTAGCACTGCCTGCGCTTCCCTCCTGGTCTTCCACCAATCCACCAAGACTCCAACACCTTCAGGCTGAGGTGACTTAGCCCTCCTGCTAGGCCATGAACATGTATGATCCCTTCCAGGAGACCGATAATCCAAACTAAACACAAAGACATGTAAGCTCTTATGTAAGAACACTAGTTCAGCCAGACTGGGTCAGACCAAAGGTCCATCTAGCCCAGTATCCTGTCTTCCAACAATGCCCACTGCCAGATGCTTCAGTAGGAATGACCAGAACAGGGCAATTAACAAGCAATCCGCTCTGTTGTCGTCCCAGATTCTGGCACTCAAAGGCTTAGGGACACCCAGATCCTGGGGTTGCGTCCCTAACTATCGTACTTTTTAACCCGTTACTGATCCATGAGAGGACCTTCCCTCTTATCCCATTACTGCTTACTTTGCTTAAGAGTCTTTAGTATGGGACCTTGTCAAAGGCTTTCTGAAAGTCCAAGCACACTTTATCAATTGGATCACCCTTGTCCATATGCTTGTTGACACGCTTAAAGAATTCTAATAGATTGGTGGGGCATGATTTCCCTTTACAAAAGCTGTGGTGACTCTTCCCCAAGCATATTGTGTTCATCTATGCGTCTGATCATTCTGTTCTTCGCTATAGTTTCAATCAATTTGCATGGTACTGAAGTTAGGCTCATCAGCCTGTAATTGCCAATATTGCCTCTGGAGCCTTTAATAAAAATAGGCATTACATTAGCTATCCACCAGTAATCTGGTATAGAGGCTGTTTTAAACGATAGGTTACATACCACAGTTAGTAGTTCTGCAATTTCATATTTGAGTTCCTTCAGAACTCTTGGGGGAATACCATCTGGTCCTGGTGACATATTACTGTTTCATTTATCAATTTGTTCCAAAAGCTCCTCTAATGACACCTCAATCTGGCACAGTTCCTCAGATCTGTCACCTCAAAAAATGGCTCATGTGTGGGAATCTCCCTCACATCCTCTGTTGTGAAGACTGATGCAAAGAATTAATTTAGCTTCTCCGCAACCATCTTGTCTTCCTTGATGCTCCTTTGGCACTTTGCTTTATCCAGTGGCTTCCTTCTTCTGATGGTACTTTATTTTTTGTTGCTCTTAGTTTGTGTCTTTTGCAGTTGCTCTTCAAATTCTTTTTTTGCCTCCCTAATTATACTTTTACACTGGGCTTGCCAGAATTTATGTTCCTTTTTATTTTGCTCAGCAGGGTTTGACTTCCAATTTTTAAAGGATGCCTTTTTGCCCCTAACTGCCTATTTTACTCTACTGTTCAGCCATGGTAGTATATTTTTGGACTTCTTACTTTTTTATTTGGAGTATAGATTTAGTTCAAAGCTCTATTATGGTGTTTTTAAATAGTTTCCATGCAGCTTACAGGCATTTCACTCGTGACTGTTAATTTTAATTTCCATTTAACTAGCTTCCTCATTTTTGTGTAGTTCCCTATTTTGAAGTTAAGTGCTACTGTGGTGGGTTTCTTTAGTATTTTCCTCCTACACCGACATTAAATTTAATTACATTATGGTCACTATTACTGAGCGGTAAGCTATATTCACCTCTTGGACCAGATCTTGTGTTCCACTTAGGACTAAATCAAGAATTGCCTCTCCCTGTGTGGTTTCCAGGGCTAGCTGCCCCAAGAAGCAGATATTAATGGAGTCTAGCAATTTTATATCTGCATCCCATCCTGCGGTGACATGTTCCCAGTCAATATGGGAATAGTTGAAATCCTCCATTATTATTGGCTCGTCTGTTTTTGTAGCCTCTCTACTTTCCTTGAGCATTTCACAGTCACTGCCACCATGCCAGTCAGTTGGTCAGTAGTATATTCCTACTGCAATGGTTCCCAAACTGGGGTTCGTGAACCCCTGGGGGTTTGCGAAATGTTACAGGGGGTTCTTGGGAAAAAATTCCCTAGTGGTGAACAGAGCTGTTCCTAGGGATCCCGGGAAGCACAGGGCCGGCCCAGAGCCCCTGGACTTCCAAGAGCTAAGCAGATCAAAGCAAGCATCTCTATCACACTGAGGAGATTTAAACTTCAAGACTCCCTACAAGAAATGGAAAGGGAGGTAGATATTTTTTGCTGTTTTTAAAATTAAATAGGCAGCTAGTATTGTTTTTAAAATTATTATGAAGAACAAGTTTAAGCTTTGTTGTAACGTGCATTCTTTGCCTGGACTGCTCAAGACCTGAACGCTTGTGTAGGAGGAACTCTTTAAGTTGGCTTCTTAAATACTTTCATGCTGTTTCACATCTGATACTCCTTGATGAAACATAGGAGCCTTGTCTTATAACAGGCTTATTCAAAGTGATACAAGCTACGAAAGTGAGATCTTGGAAGAGTGCTGCCGCTTTCATAATGTAATAAAAATACTGTAATGATAAAAAATAATTAATAAGTGTGTAATAAGCATGTCATAAAAACAAATTTTATATTTCCAAGATCACTGCTTTTATAATTTATACCCAAGTAAAGGAGAAAATCCCTGGAAATATTCATTTTTACGAGGGGGTTCGCAAGGCTTGACATTTTAGTGAAAGGGGTCCACAGGTTGTTAAAGTTTGGGAACCACTGTCCTACTGTAATACTCTTATTATTCAAGCTTGGAATTTCTATCCAGACAGATTCTATGGTACTGATTGATTCATTTAAGATTTTTAGTATATTTGACTCTAGGCATTTCTTTCACATACAGTGCCATTCCCCCACAAATGTGACCTACTCTGACATTCCTAAAATTTTTTTTTACCCTGGTATTACCAGGTCCCATTGATTAGCATTGTTCTACTAAGTTTCTGTGATGCCTATTATATCAATATCCTCATTTAATACCAGGCACTCAAGTTCACCATCTCAGTATTTAGACTTCTCGCATTTGTATACAAGCACTTATAAAATTTGGCAATATTTAGTTGTCTGCCTTTATGTGACGTAATTGAATGGAACTCTCTTCTGTTTGACTGTTTTCCTCAGTTCCTACATATAATTTATCAACTTCTATCCTCTGCTCTGTACTAGGCTATAGAGAATCCTCATTAATAAATCCTCCCTTAAGGGATGTCTCCGCTCAAACCATGTGCTCCTTTGCACCTGTCAGCTTAACCCCAGCCTTTAGTTTAAAAACTCCTCTACCACCTTTTTAGTTTTACATACCAGCAACCTGGTTCCATTTTGGTTTAGGTGAAGCCCATCCTCCCTGTTTAGGCTCCTCCTTTCCCAAAAGGTTCCCCAGTTCCTAATAAACCTAAATCCCCCTTCCCAACACCATCATCTCATCCGTGCATTGAGCCACGGCAGTTCTGCCTGGCCTGCGCGTGGATCTGGAAACATTTCAGAGAATGCTACCACAGAGGTCCTGGACATGAATCTTGTACTTAGCAGCCTACGTTTGGCCTCCAGGACTCTCTCCTACCTTTCCCTATGTCACTGGGGCCTACATGTACCACGACCACCGGCTCCCGCCAGTACTGTGCATAAATCGATCGAGATGTCTTGAGAGGTCACACCCAGCAGGCAATTCACCATGCGATTCCCTGGTTATCACAAACCCAGCTATCCAGATATCTAATAACTGAATCCCCCATTACTTCTATCTGCCAGGTCCTAATAACTGGAGCCCTCTTCCCCAGGGGGGTATTCTCAGCGGGTACACTCCTCCCAGGCTCTGCAGCGTGCCAAGGACACAACCTACACATGCCAAGAAAACAAATGCTTCTGCCCTACCTGGGCTCCTACTAGCCTAAGTCAGTCGCCGGCAGCCAAACAAAGCAATCAGCCTGGGCCAGGCCAACCTTCCCTCAGGGAGGCTCTGAGAGGCAGTAGTAGGCCTCTGTTCCTGACCCCAGGTAGCCTTGTCTTCTGCAATGATAACTGAAGGTCTGCTCTCCCTCCCAGCCAAACCCAACTGAGCCGAGCTCCCTCCTGTTTGCCTAACATCTACTTCAGGTGTTGCAGGGGCCCCAGCAGCCCGTTAACCCTTTTCTGATTTGTGGGGGGTTGTACATTCTGTCACAGGCCCCTAAATTATTAATTATTATTATTATTATTGACAGAGTACACTGGTTTTAACAGCAGTGGCGGCTCTGGGGAAATTCTCTTAAACCCGTTCTAACTCTTCTTAGCAGACAATTCCATTTTGGAGATGGGACAAGAAAATCAAGATAAAATGCAGGAGAATTCCCTTTTCAATCCCTGTTTGCCAGTTGCGCCCCAGGAAAGAATCTTATGTACGCTGTCTTATCTGAAAGAGAAGCTGGGAAGAAACGAATGACAAAAAAAGAGCTCCCGTAAGTAACAAATAAAACACAGGTAAGGAAAATGGCAAGATTCCCAATACGACACTGACAAAAGGACGGTGACCTACTACCTCAGGGTCATAGCTGGCTCCAGGCAAGCAGTTGAGCAGAATGGAACAACAGCCAGGTCACTTTGGCGAGAGGTTTGGGGTTTTTCGCAGGTACCCCTTAAGAAGTGTGCCATCCTCGGGATTTAATTGGGCAGCTTTCCTGGAGCACTATGAAGGGAACACCAGCCGCTCTAAAAGCTTGAAATGTTCCTGAGAACTGGACAAAGACATACACACTCTCTCTCCAGCAAGGCCTGTGATAAGAATTTATTTCTCTCAATTATGTGCTCTTGTCCCCAGTCTCAGTTCATCAGTATAGTGCAGCCAAGTCAATGAAAGGCCCTATAATGAAGTAATCAGATGCACAGTGACTTCCTGGAACCTGCTGGCTACATAGACAAGCAGCTGCCACTGCTATGAAACCAAGAAAGAACTTTCAGGAGCAGAATCCCAACTTCACTTCAATTCTCTGCTCACAAATGGCACATGCTACTTGTGTTTTACTATCAATTCAGATCTCCTGTCGCTGAAATCCTGGATGGGAGTGACATCCAACGGGACTGAAAGGCCCACAGTGGGAGAGTGGCAGATGGAATTCTTCAGACTAGGGGGAAGTTCACTTCCACACCTTAGTCCAAATGTCTCCTCTCTGTGCAGGTGAAGCATGTCTGCTTGTTCTGTAGCTAGGAATCTCCTAACCTAGGAGCACTGTGCATAGTCCAAAATGGCGTTGGTTTGCTTTTCTTTAAACAGGGCGGGACTGGAGGAAGAGTATTTCAGGCCAGATACTATGGTGAGGGGCATGCCGTTAAGGCCATAGTCAGTCAGATCGTCTCTAACTATGTCTTCAGGGAGCGAATGAAGTTTGAACAGAACGGGAATGAATAGAAACTGGGGATCCCTTCCACACCTCCCAGCCAAACCCAATACCACTGCTGGGAAACAACAGCTCCATGAAAGGAGACATGGCAGCCCCCACCTCTCTCAGTGTGTGAATAAAGGGAGGGGTGGGGGCTGTGCACTGGGAGGCAGCAGGGATGTCTCCACTGGTGCTGTGTGATTTCACTGGCCTTTGGGTTTGCTTTCCCTCAATAACATCCCCAGAATTAAATGCAGAAAAAAGCCTGTTAATTCAGAAGTCAGTCACTCTGACCCTGTCCCAGCCAAGCCAGCTTCTTCCCTCTTCGCCTGCACGCTGCGCCATGCCTGCCTGCACTGAACAGTGACGGAACTTCCCAAATCATTAACCTCTTTCACAGTGCAGTGTAAGGGGATGTACTCCCACTGCAACCTGCTCAAAAGCCCTATTGATCCAGCACACACTTGGTGCCTTCAAAGTTGTTTATGATCAATATGCAAATTGCCCATGGCATCGATCTAGTATTAATTTTCAATTAGGGAATCCACAAGGGGTCTCCCAGGGTCAATACCTAACAATGCAAAGGAAACTCCACAGTGGAATATTGGGCTTGACGCCGTGAAGTACTTCTCCAGGCCTGTCCCTGCGCCTCTGCCTTGCGTCTTATCCCCCAGCCTGTTTTTTTACTAATTCAACTTTATTCTGATTCCCACAAACATCCCTACCAAGACCCTCAGCCAGCTCCCAAGCCCCCACAGAGCGACCCTCCATGACCTCTTAGAACCTTAAACTCCCTCCGTTCTGATTTACCCACACACGCCCCCCAAGTCTCCCTGCCACAACTCTTCTGCTTCTCTGCACCACAGATCAGCATCTAGCAATGCTCCTGGGAAGCAGCCCCTGATGACACAGGCAGGTAGAAGGCTACCCTCAGAAATCCCAGGTCTGGAGAATGGCGGCAAGGTTTGATTTGTCAAACAACTTGCTCAAATCATTTCGGCATGGAAAGGCCCAGCCTACAACTGTCTGTTGCTCTTTTCACTAGCACGCTATTCTTCCTCACAGACAGAGGAAGACATGTTAGTTCACCACTCTCCAAGCTTCTCAGAGCCTTGCTACACTAGGTTGTTCTCTAAAAATTTCCCACCCTTGCTAATACCATCGTCTCTCCACCAATGGTATGGATCATGCATCACTATTGCAAGTGGAGGGCCATGGTCTGTAGATTTGCCTGATCAATTTTAGGCAACACACCCCTTAGCACATTTGTGGCCACCTGGAGCTTTGTCTGCACTGGTGCTGCCATCTTTGCTACCACGAGTGGAGATGAACCAGCATTCACACCAGTGGGAAATTATCAGAGGAAGGCCAGTACAGGGGGCAGTGCCTGAAAACAAGATGAGAGGGCATGATTAACAGATAATGTAACCAGATGGGATGCCAGCAGGTCTCCAGTGGCACAGAGCTGGGGCACACAACCATTCCATTCTGCCCTCCGTACACAGGACCAAAGAGATTGGCACACACCGAGAAATATTTGTTGCAAAAAGAAAAAAAATTCTCAACTTTAATACTAGAAGCAGATTAAAAAAAATGTAGCTCAAATTGCTCCATAAATCTGGCCACAAATTCCTCCTCTCCCAGCAAAAAAGTTCCTGTCACCCAAGTCAGTCAACTTTCTTCCCCGTGAAAAGGCTTGGAGAGTGTGGATGGTTCCTTCAAATTCCAAAATTCTATCCAACAGCCTAATCCTCTCTTTGTACCGGATGGCCAGTCTATGCACACCCACTGCTCTGCTACTCACTGTGCTAACCAGCACATTAGCTACCTAGGTTAATTGGTTTATGGATAACATTAATTACCATGTTGCTCATTAATGGATGAAATCTTTATTGGTTCCATTGATCAGCAGAACTTGTTAGCCGGCCTCCTAACCAATGGCGGATGTAACAAGCTCTCTTATTGGCATATCAATTAATGCAATCAATTTCTGGCCAGCGGCTGCCATTCGCTTCCCTGCTTGTTAGAAGGTGGAAGACAGAGCCTTGTCAAGCAAGCATTTATTTAAAGGGTTTCTAATTCTTCATGAACTGACTTCCAAGCAGGCTTGCTGACATGAGGATTTTCTGCCTCAAAATACCTTCTCCTTTCCAGTTGCAAAATCAGATCTTTATCAGTCATTGCAAACTAAGCCGGAACTAAATTATGTCTATAAAACTATTTATCAGATTACACAGGAGGGGATACAAGGCCTCAGAATGAGAAATCAAAGCAGCAACAGTGCATGGGGTACCACAGTTCACACACACTAGAGGGCCTTGTGGGAGTGTTATCTAGGACAGGTGGGGAAAACAGTAGCTGGTCCAAGGAGTTTCCTTACCCCATGCACCTGAGCTTGACAATTGCACGTATCTGCATCCCTTCCTTATGGCTCTGTTCCTCAGAGTGCCACTCAGCCATTTAATGTCCCAGACCTGGTCTTCCTATCAAAGTGAATCAGCAGGATAGTTCTGTGTCTTCACACAAAGTCCTGTCATATACTTCTATGAAGGTCAACTGTTGAGCTGGCTTTAGTATCTACTTTGCTACACTCATCCTCAACCCCAAAGAAAAGAAGAGGGAGCAAGTTGCATTGCAAGGCCCAGTCACACCTGGGTTTTATGAAGGATAAGGATATATCTGTAATTTCTGACAAAGATGAACTGCTACCATTGCCAAACACTTGAGCACTGGAGGCTGGGTCTAACCCAAACGGCTGCATCTTGTACTACAAGTAATTGTCAGCCAGCTCGTACCCATTACACTTCTGGTGCGCGGAACGCTACTCTGGGTTCAAATGATAAATTGTCTGAAGTGTCTGACAGCCATCAGGAAGGTCATTTGGAGCAGTGGCTGGATAAATTCTCAGAGAACCTCTTGAGAGCAGAGAGGGCCTTTAGGCTGTGCTCCATATGAACTATCATGTTAGAGAGTTTATGGAGTTATGAAAACACACACAACCTGCCAGCTCCCAATGACCTAGGGTTCTCAGGAGGAGATGTGGAAGACAGACAAATAGAGTCGTCTAGAGCAGGGGTTCTCAAACTTCATTGCACCGTGACCCACTTCTGACAACAAAAATTACTACACAACCCCAGGAGGGGAGACCGGAGACTGAGCCCATCCGTGCTCCACTCCCCCCCCACCCCCGGGAAGGGGGAGGCAAAGCCCGAATCCCACTACCATGGGAAGGGGAACAAAGCAGAAGCCCAAGGGCTTCAGTCCCAGGCAGGGGCCTGTAACCTGAGTCTCACCACCCCAGGCCGAAACCCGAGGGGGGCTTCAGCTTCGTCTCCAGGTGGTGGGGCTCGGGCTTCAGCCCCGGACCCCAGCAAATCTAATCCAGCCCTGGCGACCCCATTACAATGGGGTCCCGACCCACCCTTTGAGAACCGCTGGTCTAGAGAAGTGGACAAAGAGTAGTTCCTGCCTTGCTCTCCAGGGCCAGCCATTAATAAGAGGTATTCTGAAGCACTGTCATATGCTCCTTTATAACCCTAGATCTTTTGACAGATGTGGGACAGGAAACCAATTCCAAACTCTGTCTCCTCACTTTTCAGTGGATAAGAAGCCCAAGAGCCAAGAAGGCCAGTTATTCCAAGGTCCACAGAGACTGTAGGGAGAGTAAATTATCCCTACAAAAGAATAAAAAAACAACCAAGGCGGTCATTCAGATTAAAGGGGTTTCAGAACCAAGAGGAGGGATTATACAGGCAGAAGGATTTGCTGGGACCACCACAAAGTCAATATTTAGCAAAGACATCCATACTTACTTTCCTGGACCCAATATATCAATTCTGAGCGTGACATCAGAGAACCTTGGAACAAAGAAGAGAACAGTTCCAGAGATAAGGAAAGTAATTTAAGCAGTCAAAGCCAGAAAAACCGTGGGGAATTTTGGAAGGACCTAACTAAGGCAGGAGAAGAGGCAACATGATGGTAGATGAAGTTCATTGTTGATAAATGCAAAGCAATGGACACTAGAGAGCAAAATTGTAACTACTCATACAGCTCACAAGGTTCTAAGTTAACAGAATCAACTTAGGAAAGAGACCCTGGCTCAACATGCAGCTGTGTTCAGAAAAAGCAAACAAGATGTTAGGATCCATGCGGAATGGGATGAAGATAATATTCTAATGTCTTCACACAAATCAATGATATGGACTCATCTGCATACTGTGTGCAGGACAGGTCACCTCAACCCAAAAAGGACACTCCAGAATTACAGGAATTCAAAGAAGCAGGAAGAGAATCATCAGAGGCCCATCAAAACTCTAATGAAGAGAGATTGAAAAGCTTGGGATTGTTTCCCTTAGAAAAGAGGCAAACAATAGAGCACATGATAAAAGTACATAAAACAATAAATGATCCAGAGAGGTAAACCAGGAGCGTCTGCTCTCCATCACATAAAAAAGAGAACAAGGAGACAGTCAAATTGGACGGTAGCAAATTCAAAACGGATAAAAGGAATAGGAACATCTGATGTACTGAAACTTTCCTCTGAGTTTCTCCACAAGTCTGTTAACCAATGGGATTTTTACAGTAGTGAGCTGTCAGGGAGGGTTCAGCCAAACAGAAGGAATTTAAAATTTCTTTTCTACCACTAGGAGATCAGTGTGGAGCAACTCTGCTGCTGCTTGAATGCCCATCTTGTTAAATTTTGAGACATTATCAATGGACAAGCAGGTAGTCCTGCTGCACATCTCTTCATACGATGAATAAGATTCCTTCACCCGGGAAGCTGCTACTCTCTCAATGGATGGGCTTTGATGCTGGTTGCTGGACAGATTTTTTGACTTGAGGGCTTCATGGATGCACCCTGTCAACCATTTTAAAATAGTAGATTTTTTTTAAAACATGTGTTTGCTCTGTAACAGGAATACAAACCTGCAAGCTTCGGGGCATAAACCAAATTCTAGTTATTAAGGGTTAGAAGGAAACCTTCCCTGGAAGCAAGTTATTCCATAACTGCCTTCTGTGGGGTTCTGGCACTTTTCTCTGAAGTATCTAGTAGTGACCACTGCTAGAGATAGGACACTGGACTACATGGAACACAGGTCTGATCTAGTATGGAAATCCCGATGGGCTTGTATATCCAGGAGGAGAGTTATTCCCAATCTGGGATATGAGCAGGTGAACAGACCTCAGTTCCGAAGATGGATTTGAGTCCTGACATCTCAGTTTGCAAAGCCCACAAGCCTCAAAGAATTCAATTGCCTTTGATCTGAGGAAGATCTGTCCTCTTCAGGCTTCCAAGAATCCAAAGAAATAGACATGCCATGTCACAGTCCGATTCAACCCTGGATTCCTTGACCTGTTCTTGGATGACCTCTGTACTTCTTGGGGGCCTACAAGTGCCACCTAGACTTCCTTGGAGGGAGCAACAAAGATGATGCAGCTACTGCCAGAGGTAAAAATATTAAGGTCACTTTCTCTTCCTTGAGTTGCCCCAGTTACATGAAGCTCTTGGCTCTATGCTCTGAGGGGGAACAGAGAGGAGAGGGATAAAGCTTTTTCCAGTCAGAAAATGCTTAAGATGAATGTCCATGGGTTGAATGCCCCTCAGCAAAGCACTCATAACAATGGGCATGGGTAAATCACAGTCTGAGATTTACTTTCTGGAACAAGAACACTTCTAATTTCACCATGTGGAGACTTCCACAACTGGCTTAAAAGACCTCCAAACTTGGAGAAAATCAACAGATCTACAACACTAAAATCACCATGGGCCAGATTACGACCTTCTTACTCCCAATGGTGAGCAATTACTCCCATGAGCAGTCCCATTGACATCAATGGGACTATTTGTGCAAAGAACGAGCAAGAGGCTCACACTCTGGCCCTAAACCAGTAAAATGCCACAGCTTTAAAAACAGACCTAATTTGATAACATGAGAAGAGGTGGAAATTCTGTGGAAGCCTCAGCTGGTGAGCAGAGAAGAATCCAGAGTTAGCGAGCTTTTCTTAAAAATGTGCACAGTTCCAGAATGCATCTCTCTCTCTCTCGTGCCCTTCTAATGTGCCTATATTATTTTGGTACTATAGGCACACTGAGGTGGGGCTGCGTTTGTGGGTAGAGTTCAACATAGCTAAAGCACTGCATTTCCCTGTCTCCACCCCTCATGCAATCCCCAATTCCCAGCACCATCCATTCATCTTGCTATTGCATGTTCAGTCTGTCTCCTGTGCTTCTGTTTCCTTCCTCTCCAGACCTCTTTATCCCAAAGCCAGGTAGCACAGCTCCATGCCATGTGGGTCCCTCCCTCAGACCACTGTTCTCATCTCCCAAGTCGTCCTCCTACCCAATCCATGTCAGGAGTGAGACACAGTGAATTTATAATCATAAATATTTTAAAATAATCTTAATGTTCTGGTTACATATGAAAACAGCTCAGCATGAGCATCACTCAGGTCACTGTACCACAAGTCTAAAAAAAAAAAAAAAAAAGAGGGATGGGGATGGTGGGGAATTTGCAAGCTGGCACTGTAAAACAAATGCTGCACTTCCCAGAGCATTCCTCTGCACTGGCCCTCACGTACAGGAGTCAGGATTGGACCTCTTCTGCCTGGTCAAACTAACTCAAAACTAAAAACCAAGAAGTAGAACAAAGCAGGATAGCAAAATAGCAAACAGCCCGTAACTTGCAAAGCCTCTGAAGCAGTACAGAGAGACAGTCTCTGCAGTTCCTCTTTGCTTCTTGACTGAACACTTCCTCTTCCCTTCAGAGGCCCTCCTCCAGCCCTCCAGGGCCTTCTATTTATAGCCCTGCTCTGATGAGCCAGACCCTAGCTAACTCCTTTCCTGCCTTTGCATTTACCCGACTAACTCTCTTTGGCCCCACAAACAGCAGTGGCAACAAAAAAAGCTCACTTACGAGACACCACAGGTCAAACTCAATCCATCAATTGAAAACCAGGAGTAAACAAGGAGGACATTTTCAAGACACCGTAACTTCAAAACACTTTCTGATTTTCACTGAGCTTCCCAGAAAACTCTACTTTGGGGCAATATATGGTGGCCACATTTCCAGGAGGATTGTTTCTTTTGCGGGAAGTAAGCTGGGTGTTTTTCTATTATAAACCAGATTTGGGAAAATAAAGCTCCTTAACTATGGAACTGCGACTGCCGATCCATAATACACATTAACATCGCAAAATAAACAGAGATTTCCAAGAGACCTTTGGATAGGCCTGAACGTGCGTCATTCCTGGAAATTCACTAAGCAATAATCATAAGCAGAAAAATAGAAGCTAAAAATCCCTCGCAAAGCTAGAAGAGTTCATCTCTTTCAGGCAGACTAGATGCTAGAGGCACCATCTCCAGTGCTGGCATCTTGTCTTCCTCAGGGATGAAAGAGCTCAGAGGTCATCAGACAGAAAGTGTTATATCGAGAATGGTATATTAGTGCTAAACTTATTTGTTAACATGGAATAAAACCTAAAGATGTACGCCATTAGAAAGATATCTAGGGCACTTCAAAACACAAGCAGTGCCAATCAGCCTCCAGCAGGATAGGTTTTTTGCTTCACAAATCACTGTCTATTCCCTGAGATACCATGGCCCACTTACACCATTCCAAACAGCACTGTCTTGAGGGGACAGTATATGTGGAGTTACATTGCATTGTATCAGGTAACCCATTACTCAGAGAAATTGGGGTTACCAATGAACACTGTTTAAATGCAAACAGTTCTCAAAGTGCTTCATGAGGCTTTGCTGCCTGATCCACACTGCTTGGGATTTTCACCCAGGTGATTATATAGTAAGGATCCTCACACCAAACACAATAATAAATCAAACCTTATCGGGGTTGAACTATAAGTCTGTGAAGACTCCAGTAATTTCTAGGCAAGGGAATAACACCACAAAAGTACTTTTTAAACTAATTACTCAGATTCCGAAGTGCTGCCCTAATGAGCCTTCTTTCTGCCCATAACTTACTAAGAGAAAAAACTACCTTTGGCGCAGTAATTACTGCTTTCCCCTTCAAACTTCTAACTGGAGATCAATGCTGCATTTTAAGACTCATTGATTTACAATTAGCCTGGCTTTCCTACTAAAGTGTTTCTAAGCAGAGTTTACTTTTATTTTATTTTTAAATCTCAGATCTGGTTCTTGGATCATACAGCCTCATGAGAGTGATGTGCTGGGAACCAGAAGAGGAAGATACACATCTGAAGGAAGAAAGGAACAAGGGATTTGGGTCATGTTGAGACTAGAAATTAAAAATAGCTGTTAAAATAGTTACGGGATAAATGTGAAGCAAAACAAAAAGAAAGCCAAAGCTAAAGAAGATGAAGAGAAAGACTGAAAAAAAGGAAACCAAAAGGAAAAGAGGATGAAACATGAATTGCACCCTACTAAAGCACAGTCACTGTCAGGTTGGCTAGAATGGCTCTTTATTGCCTCTGCTGTTTATTAGCATCCATGAAAAAGGAAAAAGCTTTGTGCATCTTTGCAAAACAAAGCACTAGTTAAACCTAGTGTGTACAGCAGGGACAGTGCGCGAATACGAGGGTCCTGGCAGTTCTTGCATTTGCACAATCTGTCCCACGAGGGGAGCAGAAGTAAGCGAAGCAATTAAGAATTTCATGCTGATTGCTTCAAGCATGTTTTTCTATGCCATAAAGATAATAGCATAAGGGATACAACCTCTCTCCCCCACCCCCACCAGCCTGACTTCTGCTTTCCATCTTTTGGACTGGATTTCTGCATTTCATACACTTTGGGCCTTGAGGAGATGCTGTTGAGCTTCACAAATGCACTTGTTTTGGAACCATTTTGATGTCATTTGTCACTTCTATAGGAAATGAGAGTCTCCTCACACTATACAAATCTCCCAGCTTCCCCTCCAAAACAAACATTTTGGAAGTTCTATTAAGATTAACATAAGCAACAATGTGACACAGGAGCCAAAACTGGGCAGCTTGAGAGGCAAAGAAAACCAACTACAAGGGTCTGTGATTCTGGGAGCTGCCATAAAGGTCTAGCCTGCCATTTCATTTGCAGCTTTCATATATTTTACTACTGTTGGGTCCCAAGAGCCAGTGGCAGAAGATGATCGTGGAGTGATGAAAACTAAAAAGAAAAAGAAAACAGAAAAAGAAAAGCCAATAACTTCTCTCTCTCTTTAGATTATATTTTACAGCAATCTGGTTAGCCCCACTTCAAAGACTAATATGAAAAAAGTGCAATTAAAGCCTCGAAAAACTGACAGATCAGCAAAACAAAACCACCCAGAGGAGAGCACGACTGAGCCTCATTAAGGAAGAGTTCAGTCTGTTTTTAAAACCTTTCTTAACACTTAGCTGGGTACCGCTCAGCAGCAAGCGCTCCCAATGCGCCTAGCATAATTAGTGTCAGAACGGAAAGGAAAAAAAATCAACCTAGGAAATAGAAATTAAAAACACCAGATTGAAGAGGGGAAAAGGTTCAGATATAGTGAAACCATTCTAAATTCTAACAGTAACCTCTTTCTCCTGTCTGGGACAGAAGAATTACCATTCCACTGAACGCAGAGATAAATATGTGCCAATTAAAGAGAGAAGTGGCTGGGGCAAATTTGTGCGACAAGATTTCCTATTACTAACACCCCCCATCTGAAACAAAAATTCTATATTGCAGTCACATCCACTCCAAGAGGTCGGGCTAATGGCAGACAGACAGTAAATTACACTGACCTCCACATCAATTATAACTATCACGTCTGACAATAAGGAAAATGAGATAGAGTGACAAATTCCCTGCACCTTCGGTCCCCAGGATCCCCTAGTGCAAGCTATGCATACATGTGCGCACACACACAGTCTCTCTCTATGTTAAATGGCTAGCTTATAATAAGGAGATATGGAGCCGAGATCTATTATTGTACAGTGGGGGGTGGGGAGAGAGCGCTTGGGAGATAGGAAAGATGGCAGAGAGATGAAGCCATTTTATTAAATCAGGCAAATTCTAATTTATTCTGCGGAGATGGAAGAGAGAAAATGGATTCGTTCTCAGCGTGCTTCTTTGTATTTTCTCATCCTATCCCCATCACCTCACCTCAGGGGGAGGGGAAGTCAGGGTTCTGAGGCTCACCCAGAAACTGAGAAAAAAAAAGATTTAAAAGACAAAATGATTTTTTCTTTCAATTTTTGCAGCAGTCATGGAGAAAACAAAGTCCCTACTTTTAATCACTTCTAGGATGCATGCAGAGATTTGAGGGGCTTGCTTTATTGGACTGTTAAATCAGTGGCACAACCCTCTGACACATCACAGGTCTGGTATGACACACCACAGGTCTGGTATGACACACAGAAAAGGACATACAGAAAGTGGTACAAGTAGCCTGAGCAAAGTTATATGTGGGGAGAAAACCCAGCTGTTCCTTCCATTGTTTATATGGCATTTGGTGTCCAAAGAGAGATTTTTATGGTAACGTAATTGTCATTTTCTGAGTGGGAGAGTTTGCAAGACAATGTTGTGCATGACAATGCTGAAGAGGCTACTGCTCATCTCGGTTAAAAAGGGGCTCATGTGCTTAACGTAGAATTGGAAAACTAACATCTGAACAAAACAATTGAATCAAGTTAGCTCACGTCCTGCAGCCATCCTGCACCTCTCTCCATGTCCGGGGTTTAGTGCAACACTGTGAATTTGCAGCTCTAGTCAGCACGGAGGGAAAGAAATCGGATTAGATACAAAGGGCTGGACGTTACATCTGTCTTTGGCTCAGTCACCATGTTCTTGGACTGAGGAAAGCCACCAATGCTAATGTGCAGCACCACTACCGTCCAGCTGCAAACCATTAGTAATACTGAACTACTCAGGGCTGAGCAGCAAAGATGATTTGAAATGACATACAAAACCTGGAGGCCTTCAAGATGCTCACACACTGAAGCGATTCTCTATCGAATTGCTGGCCAGGTGCAGACAGCTCACTACAGAGCCTTTTCCAAATGTCTCAGCATAGCCTTTTGCTAGGGTTACCATACGTCCGGATTTTCCCGGACATGCCCGGCTTTTTGGGCCTCAAATACCTGTCCGGGAGGAAATCCCATAAAGCTGGACATGTCCGGGAAAATAGGGAGGGAAGGAGGGAGGGGCCGGCGGTACTCAGCCGGGGGCCGGAGCCGCTGGGGCCGGCGGTGTGGGGCCGGGGCGGCCGGGGGCCGGAGCTGGGCCGGGGCCCGGCGGTGCTCGGCCGGGGCCCCAGGGCCCGAGCTGAGCCGGGTGAGAGACGCCGGGACCAAAGCCTCTTGGCCTGGGCCGGCTGGCCGCCGGAGGAAGCCGCTCGACAGGGGGGGCTGGACTGGGCCACGTCGCCTCCTCGCTCCCCCCCGCCCCATCCCCAGCTTACCTGCTGCCTGCCTGCTTCAGGCTTCCCGCGAATCAAATGTTCGCGGGAAGCAGGGGAGGGGGAGGAGCAGGGGGCGAAGCGTTCAGGGGAGGGGGCGGAGTTGGGGCAGGGCCGGGAAGGGGCGAGGCTGGGGAAGCGGCGGAGTTGGGGCGGGGCCGGGGTCCATGGAGTGTCCTCTTTTTGGACACTTAAAATATGGTATCCCTACTTTTGCATTAGAGGGGAGGGGAGAGGGAGGCAAGGAGGACAATGATATCCACCGCTTCCCCAGCCTCCCAGACGACAGCCAAAACACACTGCCCTGAGGGTAGGAAATGAACTGACCCCAGGACAATATGAATTGTTCTTCCTGAGTTTTGGTTAAGGACCAGTGAGAACATAAGATTTTGGCTCAAATGAAACACGTGACTGACAAACAGTAAGGCTCCTGCTGTCTCCTAGACTTACAGACTTTAAGGTCAGAAGGGACCATCGTCTGACTTCCTGCACATCGCAGGCCACAGAATCTCAGTCACCCACTCCTGAAATAGACCCCGACCTCCGCTGAGTTACTGACGTCCTCAAATCATTGTTTAAAAATATCAAGTTACAGCGAATCCATCATTTACACTAGTTTAAACCTGCAAGTGACCCATGCCTCATGCTGTTGAGGAAGGTGCTCCCTCCCCACGGTCTCTGCCAATCTGACCCAGGGGGAAATTCCTTCCCAACCCCAAATATGGTGATCAGTTAGACCCCGAGCATGGGGGCAAAATCCACCAGGCAGATACCTGGGAAAGAATTCTCTCTAGTAACTCAGAGCGCTTCCCTATAGGGTCCCGTCTCCGGCCATTGGGGATTTTTGCTACTGGCAGTCACCGATGGGTCACATAAACAATTAACTGCTCCTCCGACTGACAGCAAATTGGATTACCACTTAACCTGTCCGTTTCACTTGTTGCAGAAGGGCATGGTGCAGCCTGCCTGCTGGGGGCATGGCTTATAGCACCAGCTCCATGGACTCAAGTACCTATTGTTTCATGGTGCTCATCAGCATTAAACAGAGAGGTACCTGCCATAACCAGTAACCAAAGACAGACTGTAACCACCAATATCGAGAGAGGGGACTCTCGGATGAACTATGTGGATGCTAAATGAGGTGGATCAAATGACAGGTCCAGAATGCATTGGCTGGTCCCAAGACCTCGTTTCTGTTCAGAAGTGAGGATGTTCGGAGATCATCCTAATTAAGGCTGCAGTCATAAAATGAACATTTCACACATGGAACTCATGCAGCAAACAAAACTACAAGGCTGACCTACAGCACTTCTCAGGGTCAAAGTGTTGTGCGGCTTTAGTAGTTAATGTCAGTACAACTCCCAGGCAAGGTACGTATCAAAGAATAAAATCATACAATGGTCAGGTGGGTTAGTAAATGGCTCATCGAATATACGAATAAATATCCAAAATAGCTACCATAACAAAAAGATTCCCTTCAAGAGAAGGAACACACATGTACACAGAGGCACCCCCTGGCAATCCCCAAGGTTTGCTCACTCACAAAAATTAACACATTTGAATTTATATTGGATAATTTTCAGCTACTGCAAGAAATTAATTCTGTTAGTACAGAAAGAATATTCCACCTGGTATCCGACATGCCCAGCCTCCATCCCGAACCACAGGAAGTGAGGAGAGGGCCCTTGTTTTCCTTTTTTCTCTCCTGCTCCCTCCCCTGTTTTTGAATCCCTGTGGAATCTGAATATTCTAGGGTGAGTTTCTGAGTTGTGCAGCTAAATCCCTGGATCCAGGGCTGGAAATGTTCCTTTTAGAGCCCCTGGAACTCAATTCTTCTTGACAAAGGCGGGTTTTCACTCCACCTCCCCCATCCCACATGAACTGTCTCCAAGTGCAAGGAATCCGGGAAGCGGCTAGTCAGAGTGAAAGGGAAGGCAGCCAATCAGAACTAATCTCTGTACTGGAAGTAAATTCTCCATTCTGTTCTGAGAAACAGCACTGGGAGAGGCTTTAGAAGGCGGGTGTGGGGAACTAGCCCCAGAGGAGGGATGAAGGGGGGCAGTCCTATATAGGGGGAAAGCCAGTCATACAGAGGGGATGAGGTCCCAAGGGTGGGAGCTGGGTGTCAGAGGGAACAAGGCTGGAGAGAGGGGTAAGACCCCGGGGTGGAGGAAGAGACAAGGGTACACCACCTTTTGCAACAATTATCAACTGAAGAAATTCCTGTTTTGCATCCAATTCCAAAGCAAATGCAGTGGAGCCGATTTTATGACTTATTTATTTCATCTTTGATGAACAGAAGGTTAATATAAGAACAACTCCTTGGCAAACCTTTAGGGGTAATTCAAGCGACACTGATGTGAATCAATGTTCCCTTTGTGAACGCATTACTTGGCAGAAACTGGCTTTCTGTAACCCCCTTAAACCTAGCCGGCAAAACAAAAAGAGAAAAAAAACGTCCTTCAAACAAAAGGATGAGGTGAAAATAAAGAGAGTCGACTGCACTTTATTCTCTTTCATAGAGGCAAATGGATTTGGTGCTTTTTATACATTAATCAATCAATATCACTGACTGTACATCAGCGGCGCAGCCAAGTTATGAATGACCTTTCTGGCAATGAGGACACTTTTAATGCTCATAAGACTGCTCATAGCTTAGCAACTTTCCGAATTTATGCCTGCATGATTACCCCTTGGAGGCAGGCGCCCGTTAGCGCTGCACTAAATATGACAAGGTTAGTTCTTGCCAATTTGCGCAGAAGGAAGGAAACAGTTGACTGGGGGGCATCTCATGTATGCATTTGGCGGCTGCCTTCTGGAAGGCAAAGGACAAGCCAGTTACCAGGTAGCCCATGATTTACCATATTCTTTCCAGCCAGAGAAGACCTCAGCTGGGTTCCATATCCAGCTTTAGAAAAGCAGGTATTTCCTATTTGCGAACTAAATTAACTGAGGAAATAAACTGAGGCAAATCAACTGCCCAGAGCGTTGAACTTGAGCAAAGGAAGCTGCAGCCCATTCCTGCTAGTTAGCTGATGTGAGTCCGATGGCAGCTGGAAAGCACATGTGCACACTGGAGTCAGAATAGTATTCTCACCGTTCAAACTTCCTGCTTGCTGCCAACAGCACAGGCCATATCACTTTGGGCTCATTAGGCACAGAGGAACTAAGGGACTTGCCCAAAGTCACTGTGACCCAGGAAGCCCTTCAGTGCTAACTGGCAGAGCACGTGCCCATACCATAACTCACATCAGGCCTAGCACACACACTGCCCCAATTCACTCTGGTCATAATCTTTATCTAAAAGGAGTCACGTAAGGTATCCTATACAAACTGGTAACCCGCTGGTCATTAATACTATTTGGTGATGATGTGTAGGCGATATATAATGAATTATAGATGTGTGCTGGAAATATGTGCTTAAAAGGTATTTGGCAAGCATAAGTCCAGCCAGTGCTAAACTAAGTAATGGTGTTTTACCTGCTTGACTGTGTCTCCAGTATAAATTGAGAAAGGTGAAGCCAGAAATAATGAAAGTACATGTAGACAGAAGGTAAACAAAGCCAAACTAGCAAGTGGGGGAGATTTAACAATCATGACGGGGGAATGGAGGAAGCCTTCCTGGCTCTTGAAACAGAGACAATGGATCTAGGGAAATATGAGCCATTTTAGCATTCATCAGCTGAAAAACACAAAAGGCCAGAGCTGCTGAAATCTGAGAAAGGTGGATCCTTCAAGCAGGGGGCTGAAGTCGCTGGGAACTGACTGTAGGTGACAAAGATTGTAACTTGCTGAAATTAAGTTTTAGTCACTAGAAATTGTGTTTTGCATGTAATCTTTCATATCTTTCACTTGTACCTGAAATCACTTAAACCTATGTTCTTCGTAATAAAAGAAGAATAAGTTCATTAACAAAGTTATCTCAATGCTATTACATTGAAGTGAAGTAGGGGTCTTCAGCTAACCTAACAGGCTGATGTGTGCTCTGCCTCTCTGGAGGCAGCAAATTTAACTTCTGTGAGTGTGCAGTGAGAGGGACTGGACACTGCAGCAAGATGTCTCTGGGGAACTTGGGGTTCGCTGATTGTTACTTGCAAGATAGGTCTGGACTGGCAGAATCTCGCCGTTTGCTGCCCAGGCAGACAGGCTGGCACATCAGGGAGCTGACACGTAGCTTCGCAGTGGCTCACAGTTCTGGGTGACCTGAGCAAAGCATCAGAGTCACATAGTTCAAAACTGACCTTGTTTTTAAAACATCGGTGCCCCTACTTACTCCTTCTACTTATCAAGCTTTAGCCTTCTCTTGTCCCACCATGTGATCTTGCCATTCTTTGTGCAAGACTCTTTTCCTCTGCAGCTCCTGCCATCGGGAACAGACTTCCACCTTGTAAGTTCCTAATGTACCCAATCTCATTTCATATCTCAGCTAGAAGCATCTTTTCTCCCTTGCCCTGTGCATCTGAATCTTTTTCCCTCTGTGCTATAATTTAACTCTGACATGCCAGGGGATACACATTCAGTGGAAAACAGTATATAAAATAAAGTGGTATTGCATATTTCACAGAAAGTCAGTTTCTGACAGAGACATTTTCCACATTTAAAGTATTTTCTGTTTCTGCCTGTTTAGAAATGCCGGTGGGATCAGAGGCAAAGCCCAACTTTTCTTCTGCTCCCTTCCCCACCCGCTAGTGCTGCCCCCTGTGGGAGGCTCTGAAATCCAACTGCAAACATACAAGCAGTGTCTCTCTCTCCCCCTCCCACCCCAATGGGGCAGCATCCACCTTCCATTATCCAGACAACTCTGCATTTCCCTCTACTCTACAACATGGCCGTGGCGGGAGCAGAACTGGCACAAAGCAGTTCCAGAACATCGGTACCACATTAGCCGGGGTCCCAAAGGAATGTTTGTCAACACGGGCCAAAAAGAATTGAAGCCAGCATCACAAATTATTAACCCCCCGCTGATTCAGGCTATTGCTTGGCAATGCTCAAACTGTCTTTACTCACCAGAGGGAGTCAGTGATGGAAATAATGGTTTTGTCCACTTCCCTGGAACTCCAGCACACCCCCCCAAGGAAGAACAAGTACTATCTGGGGAGAAAACATTGCGTATCCCAATAGGTGCTGCAAGCGTGAGAGAGAGAGTGCAGTGCCCCTGGCCTTGCACACCATTCTTCTCTTGTGCAACTGGGAGAAGTAAGTCCCCAGGACAGAGGCAGCTCTGGCAGGTAACTGTGGAGCCTTTCCCTGATAGGCAGAGGTTCAGATCATGGGCACCATGCTGCCTGGGAATGCATTTACTTCATTTGCCTTATTTAACCCACCCTGTGAATTCAGCCTGAAGCCATCGATGCGAGACATCCACAGAGCCCACAGTCCCCTGCAGGGGCAGAGGAAAAGGCACCAGCCCAGTTCTGAACCACCTCCTGGTTACGCAGCAATGACCTGGCTTTTTTTGCCCATGTCTCCCTCTCAGACACTGTCATGTGGTGTAGGGGTGGGCCAGGGGTCGGGTTCTTTTAGTCCCTCCTCGGTCTCTCCCAGATCAGGGGTTTGAATATTGCTATCCCTCCCTTCTGCGGCTTCTACAGCATAAGGCTCGTGCTTGTTAGGCTTGAGCCTAGAGTCCGAGTTCCAGCCTGAGCCCGAATGTGCACACTGCGATCCAACAGCGCCCCAGCCCAAGCCTTGCGAGCCCTGGTCCGCTGGCACGGGCCAGCCCCGGGGGGGGGGGGGTCTCATTGCAGTGTACACACCCCCAGAGTGGGCAAAGGAAGCCGGCGCCGGGGCTCCAGGGAAAAGCATGCTCGCTAGGGGGAAGATGCTGCTTACTTTCATTTGGCTACATGCCTGCTTCCCTGTGTGCTGGATCCAAGCAGTGATCTCTGACCTCCTCCAGACTGGAACAAAAACTCCACACAATCCCTGGCCACCCCCCCAGGAACAGAACAGAAAAGCGGCGGAGGAGAGCAGTGAGTAGGGGATGTGGAAAGGAGGCGGCTGCACTACTGAAGTGGAACGGACAGTGCTGTGCTCTGCCAGACTGCCTGCCTGCAAGGGCTGAAATTCATGCCATTGTCTTGCCACAAAGGAGGCAGCAAAGTAGCAGCAGAGGGCAGAGAACAATTCCAACCCCAGCCCCGGCTCACCCTTCACAGCAACAAAGGAGAGGAAGGGAGACACCAGAATGCTTCAGTTTAAAAGGCTAAAAACCAGAGTGAGACACCGACTCCCAGAAAAGGAGCAAAAGCTTCTATTCTGCTTAAATACTAGCAGATCAGAAGAGAAGGAAAACTGAGCTTAGGTCACCCCGAACCTAACCCACCACCTGTCCAGGCCAGTCAGTATGTTTGAACGGGGGCAATGGGTGGGGAGGGCTCAGGGGCCCGGCTCAGGACAGTTGGGGGGGATGCGGGTGGGGAGGGCTCAGGGGCCCGGCGCAGGACGGTTGNGGGGAGGGCTCCGGGGCCCGGCGCAGGACGGTTGGGGGGGATGCGGGTGGGGAGGGCTCAGGGGCCTGGTGCAGGATGGTTGGGGGAGGGAAGAGCAAGCAAGTGGGGAGCACTGAAGTGTAAGTGGCTTGCCCCAGTGAGTTAGCGTCAGAGCCACAAGGAGAACCCACATCTTTGGAGTCCATCCTGTGTTTTGGCCATAAGACCAACTTTTCCCTCCAATCACTGAGAGCTGCTGAAGTGAATTAGTAACACTGTGGTCACCTCAATCCTAAAATGTGTGTTAAAAACTGAGGACAAACACATGCTACCAAAGTGCCCTTAGTTTCTCTGCTAATGAAAGGCCCAATAGCAGCCTTTGAAGTGAACTGAGGGACTTCATTTCCTTACAGTCTTGCAAAGGCTTATGCAGTAACTGTTCTTATCGGTGTAAGCATTAAATCCCTGCACAGGGATTTTTACCTTGCAGAGAAAGGAGAGAACATCATATTGTTTATTTTAGAAAGTACTCAGGCAGCAGTAGAGAGGCAACCAATAGCAGAGAACAACCCCGGGTGGACATACGAGGTGAGCCTGCCCTGCAACGTCTCCCAGGAGGAGCGCTGCAGACCAGAAAGCCAGTATAATGTTCACAGTCCTGTATGATGGCAAAGAGGAAACAACGCCACATGACAGTACCCGATGAGTTCAAGGAACCAATGTCTGAACCAAATGATTCCACCAAGGAAGCATGAGTTTACTTTCTCTTTTCCACTGACACACACTTCTGCTGTCAAGTAAGGGCTCAGAAACCCAGGAATGAAGCTAGTTTGGTTGAAATATTCCTGCCGATGCAATATGCTTTAAAGACCTTGATGTACTCTCTCTATAGAAAAGCACAGCTTCTTCAAGGAGCCTGCTGTGGGCAGCCAGGCACACTCACAGCAAAGCAAATGGGGTTGAAGCCCACTGGGTCCGTAAAAGCTAATTAAGAAAGCCACAGTCACAATTCCTCCCTCCCTGCCACCCTCTCCCCGTCTCCTATAAAGTAGTCAAAATAATGGTGGGAAATAGAGCATTTTCCAGCCAGAAGTACTCCACTAAAAGGACACACGGGTTTGACCAGAAGCACAAGCACTGTCTGAAAACCCAGCCCTGGCTCTGCACCATGGGCTCTCTCTCTCTCTGATTTGGCTCTTACCCTCAACAAGATATTTGTGTAATAGTTCAATAATTCTTAACGTTATATATGTCTCATCACAGACATCTCACCCTCGTTTTATAGGGATTCAGGAAACACAAAGTACCGAGAGAATCATTGTTCTGGATTCCTTTCACCAGAGCTTTGGTACAAGAAAGGAACTCTAAACTTGCTCTATCTAGGTCCTTATGTGGGGCCCATCACCATACTCTCAGACAGACATTTTCTTCTGCTCCCCACATCAGCAGAATAGGTTTCCTCCCCATGCGACTGTGTGGTGCCAACACCATTGCATAAAATAGTAGTGGCATACTGTGCCAGCATTGATTCTCTGAAGGGCCATTTCTTTCTGTTCCTTTGCTGGGTAAAAATGAGTCTTGGAGAAACCACTTAGCCCAGGACCAGTGGTGAAAATGGAGTTACGTGAATGATGTACCACGCCAGGGAACACCCCATAGCATACAAGGAAAATCTCAGTTTTGTCCATAGAAAGACATGGACTTGTCCACCTCCTCTCACTGCATCTCATACTGCTAGATGGTCCAGCAAATAAAGTGAGCCCTCGCACATACAGGCAAACGTGAGATAAAACATAAACAGTGTACACGTACTGATGGGCTTTCTTGGCAAAGACAAAAAATATCATACTGCCTCTATATAAATCCATGGTACGCCCACATCTTGAATACTGCATGCAGATGTGGTCGCCCCATCTCAAAAAAGATATATTGGAATTGGAAAAGGGTAACAAAAATTATTAGGGATATGGAATGGCTTCCGTATGAGGTGAGATTAATAAGACTGGGACTTTTCAGCTTGGAAAAAGAGACGGCTAAGGGGGCATATGATTGAGGTCTATAAAATCATGACTGGTGTGGAGAAAGTAAATAAGGAAGTGATATTTACTCCTTCTCATAACACAAGAACTAGGGGTCACCAAATGAAATTATTAGGCAGCAGGTTTAAAATAAACAAAAGGAAGTATTTCTTCACACAACACATAGTCAACCTGTGAAACTCCTTGCCAGAGGATGTTGTGAAGGCCAAGACCATAACAGGATTCAAAAAAGAACTAGATGAATTCATGGAGGATAGGTCCATCAATGACTATTAGCCAGGATGGGCAGGAATGGTGTCCCTAGCCTCTGTTTGCCAGAAGCTGGGAATGGGTGATAGAGGATGGATCACTTGCTGATTACCTGTTCTGTTCATTCCGTCTGGCATTGGCCACTGTCAGAAGTCAGGATACTGGGCTAGATGGACCTTTGGTCTGACCCAGTATGGCCATTCTTAGGTTCTTAAGTCCACGTGCTCACCAAGAGCTAGGAGTCTGGGAGCGTTCTGTGCTCTGAGGTTTTACAGCTCTTTTCAGGTCAAGAGGCAGAGACACATGTTTGACAGAGAAGCTGAAGGTCAATACAGTGGGGCAAGATTTGCCACAGCTAATATGATGATGGGGCTGCCTCCTGTATTGGGTGTCCTAGAGAGCTAGAATGGAGCCACAACTCCTGCTCTGTAGACAACCAACCATTTTAAAGAACAGCTGTATTTTCAGCTGTGAATGCTCTTTGAGCGAGTTTGCATGACTGAGTGAGACAGGATTGTACAGCAGTGGTCTCCAAACTTTTTTGATCGTGCACCCCTATCAGTAAAAATTTTTTGTCTTGGCTACAATGATCCCCAAGAAACTGGCTGGCAGATCAGTGCACTCTGACCACACTCCCCGTCTCTCCCCACACACCTCTTGCCTCCTCCTGGCACACATTTATCATGCTGCTGCACTGGAGCGCGCCAAGGGAGCGCAGCACAAGGCCATTCCACTGGCCCTGTAGCACAGTGGAAGCCTCCTTACATCAGGGACGTTTCCCAGCTGAGATCCTTATGACACCAGAATGCAGTAAAGGGGATGGGCTATAGGTCCATCTTAGGAAGTGTGTGCAGAGGGGACTGATACGGTCCAGAGACTGACTCTACTCAAGAGGAGAACAAAACACTCGCTTTGAACTAGAGTTCTTGTCCTCTGCTAAGCACGTAGGCCCAGCAGTCTGCTAGCGTCGACCAAGCCCAGCTGCTGGTCACTTCCACGCAACAATCACTCCATACGGCTGGAACACACCCCTTTACACAGGGGACAGCCCTCTTCTCTTGTGCCCTGCCCCCCAGATTTAGTCCATTAGTTACTTATCAGCATGAGGGGACAAGGGCTCCAATGTTAACGTAAAACAAAAGCACCGAAGCAAACCCAATCTCATTAGCGTTTTAGAACTAGAGTGAGACAAATTCATGCTGGGTGCTGACAAGAAAAGCCCAGTAGAGGGACCTCAAATCTTCCCAACACACTTCACTGTAGCATCTGCTGGGTAGGCTGGTGGTTTTTTTTTTTTTTATTTTATTATTATTATTAAGTGGAAAAGGCTTTAAGATGCAGCCAAACAAGAAAAACATTCTGGAACAAGTCAGCAGTCAGAGCTTCCTCTCTTTCTCTTTAATGAAAGCCATGAGCTCCCAGTGACAAGTGTCTGCTGGAGCTACATGGGGAGTTTATGAGATTCCTGCCACGTTTCAGTGATATTACAGCGTGTCTTTGGTCTGCCTTCCCTAGCCCAGCTATCTAACCACTTCCTTCCCACCAGGCGCCTCCCATTAGAGCCTTTCATTAAGTGAACACTTGGGTGGGGGGGGGAGTTGCGCATATTTTATTACTCCCTCCATCCTCTTCTCATGTTTACCAGGGCACATGGAAAAAAGTTATGACAAACTTTAATAAAAACAAAATTAAAATTATTAAACCTTTCATATCCTTTAGAGATTATCTCCCCACTGCTGGCTGGTCAAATGGATTCTGGAACAAAACTGCTCTCCTTTTCTTTAAATTCAAGAACCAAAAGAGAAATAATAAAGGAAATGTGCCTCTGCCAGATATTAAAGAGGAACAAATGTTGTCCCTCTACTCTCAGCAGCCAGCCTCTCATCTCTGTGTTCACATCAGAACCTCTCGCAAGAAGAGAAAGAAGAAGCCAGATGTTGCATAATCTTGTCCAAATCAAGGGCAGAAAAGGCAGACAGGTGGGTAGATCGTGCTGGAGAACAAGTATAGAGACAAGCAAGTCCCCCTATGTTTCTAAACAAACTGAGCCTGGTGTGTTTTCCTATGGGACCTGGAATGGTTGTCTCCCCATGTCCTCAAACTCTGTTTCTCACAGACATTCCTGTCAGCAGCCACCCTGCCCTTTAACCACAAACAAAAAATTCTCCAGTTTTGATGACTGTGAAACAATAGTACAAAGACTAAAGCAAAAGCAATGTAACACTCGCAAATATCCCTCTCCACTTCTCTATCAAGGGGGAGCCTTTAAATCAGTCTGGTGTCTGTACTCTTCCCTTGGAGGATATGATTACACAGAGCAGAGCAGAGCTGTCTATGTGGCCTGCCAGACAACTGAGAGTCACACCTGGGGCATGATACCCTTCAGAAATGGAAGAACAGCTTGGAGAAATGGGGCTTTGAGATCCCAACAGAATGACATGAGGTTAAAGCACCAAGTTTTCTTATGGCTTAAGGAACAAAAGTGAAATGAAACCTTTTTTGGAAGACATGATAATCCTGTATGTGGGGGTGTCCTGGGGCTTTGGCACAAGGATGAGAAACCCTGCAGGTAAAGGGGCAGTGTAGGTTTAATCAGCACACACACATACTGCCAAGAGCAGTGTGCTTTGTTGCTATTTCATGTATGTTACTGTGCTGAAGAGTGAATGTTTCCTCAAATGAGGACAATAGCTTTTCTCACCCTCAGCAGAAGGTGAGGAGACAAGAGAAAAGGATTTCCTCTTCAGAGACCAAAGCTAGACAGTCACCCCAGCTGCAGCAAGCTCTCTGATTCCACTCCAATCGGGGCATGGCAGGACACACACAGCAGCCCTTTCTAGCCCAGTCTCCGGTACGTTGCACAGACTGGGCATTCACAACGAGTTTAGAGCAAATCTTTAGAGTCTATGTACCAATAATCTGATTGTATTTACATGGCATCAAGTGCACAGCACTTCACAGATATAAACACAGGTTTAATCTATTCTGGGCAGGCCTGGAAGTGGGAAGGAGGGAGCACCTGAGAGGTAGCTAGTGACGGGGATGTTAGCTGAAAGAAGCTGGTTTGGAGGAGGGCTTTGGAGGAGGACAATAAGACTGGCAAGTGCACAGGACAGGGGAGACTGTTCCAGATCCACGGGGCAAAGACAAGGCCTGAGAATGGGAGAAGACAGCAGTCTGAACAAGATCATGAAAAGCAGCATACAGAGAAGACAAGGAGGCTTCTGCCCGGCTTCACCAACAGACTTCAGCTCTGCCCTGAAAGGCCCTTATCCTGCACAGAGGTGTTTCTATTGCACTTCAGGAGATTTGACTTAATTTTGTTGACTGGTAATGTTTAGACAGAGCAATCAGTTTGGAAGAGCTGCTCACCCTGCCTACACATTGCTAATAAACAGAATTTAGTCAAATATCTTGTGCCCCCGGGCAAGGTGCAAAAGAAATTCCTCTGCCCAGGGTGCATTGTACCACTGCAGCCACTGGGACGTTTCTAAGTGGCCTGTGTGCACAGACCTACGTTCCACATAGACAGCAGACAAAGGCGTACACAAGGAGAGTGACAATGACAATTCCACTCTTTTGAATCTCTCTGAAACCCTCCATTGCCTCTGTTCGGTAAGGCCAAATACTTGCATTTGGTTATGGGGGCAGTTTACCTTTAATTACAATCTGAGAGACAGATTTTAGGCATTACCAAAATTAGGGATGGGCCCATACTCCAAACCGGGATAAGCTCCACTGGTGAACATTGCAGCTTACCTGGTCTAAACTTGGTACCAGCGCACCTACAGTGACAGCAGGAATCTGGGCAAATTCCAGCACAGACAAGGCCTTAGAAGGTTACAGTGCAAGCGGGGAGACTGGACTCAAGTAAAACTTCCACTCAAAGTAGGCACTTGTTGCAGCCCTACTTTAATAATACTGTCTAGCTCGTATACATCACTGACACCTACAAATTAGAAGTGTCTTGTCTGGTGGTCCCATTCCCCCGGCTACGAGGACCAGGGATGCTCTGTTCTAAACCTTCTGGGGAGAGCCTGCTTGCTCTTCCTATACCAGCTGGGTAGCAGGTTTTCCACAGCCATTCACCCTGTCCATTCAACGTGTAATCCAGGAATGGCTACCAAACAAGAGGGACAGACTGGAATGGGGGGGGGGGCAGCTAACTTGGTTAAAACAGCAGTGAATACACAGCAAATCTGCTTTTAACTCTCAGCTTAGGAGCTCAAGTTCAACCCACAGCCTTTAAAGTCGAGTTGTAAACGGTTAAAAGAAGCATTGCCATGTCCTCACTGCTATTTTAACCCAAGGTAAGAACACTTTGGGGGGGGGGGGGGGGCGTGCAGTGAAGACATATCCAGAATCCCCCTTCTCAACTGCTCTGAGAACAGAAGACCTCCCCAGTGGTTAAGACTTTTACATCTAGAGATAATGACCCAACTTGCTGGCAGCCATTCTACCCTGAGTCTGAGGAGAAAGGCACGTCCCCGGGTGTTTGCTGATGCTGGGACCAGAATGGATGCTCCAACAAGACCAGGGCAGAGAAGGAATGACACGTGACTAAGAATTCTCCTTCTGACACCATTTTCTGATTCTTTTCTTGTACCAAGAAAGGCTCTTTTGACCACACTTGGATTTGTTCAGGGACTCCTTCCAGAGACCCTGCTCTCATTCGTCACATGCAAAGGCCTACGACTTTGAGTGTTGGAAGAATAAGGTTCTGGCAGAGATTAGCAGAATGCCTGAAAGGATATGTCCACCGTATGGGATTGGGTCTCTTCAGTGGAATGCAGAGACTACAGGAACCCTTTGCCTATGAGTCCAGCAAAAGAACATACCAAAAAGTGCAGCAGCACAACACACTGTGTGTCCTTGGCTGGCTGAGTCTGCTGGGCCCCCATGGGGAAGTTCTATAGAATTTAATAGCAATAACACCCACAGGTTCTATATTATATGTTCTACAGCAATGATCTAAAACTCACTGACTAGAATAGGAAAGGCTTTCCTCTCCATAGGTGTTTTTAAACCATCCTACAGATTTCTAGAGCATGGATATAATTTGTAATATAGTCTATTCTATAGGATGATTCACAAAGTCTAGAAAACGATGATTATTTCCTATTAAATGCTATAGGACTTTCCCATGGGGTGGCCCCACAAAGCCTTGAACACAGCCTCCTGCCCTCCTTTAAATCCCTCCCCAAAACGCCTGTCTTGGGGCTCCCTTTTCACAACTAGTCTCTGTAGTTGCGCCCCATGGCCACGCCCCTCACACACAGATTTCGGTATTTAAAACCAAACCAATTGCATTGCTTTGATAAGGGAAGATGAAAGAGAAAGGGTGTGCTCCTTCACCTATGACTTATCCTGCGCCTTCCTCAGCTGTAGCACATGATTGTGAGTGTCCTGGGGCAGGGACTGTGCTCTCTCTCCTGATGGTGAAGCATTCGGCCACACCATCAACTCATGGGGGCCCATGTGGTGCTGCTAGGTAAATATCATTCTAAACACGTCAAAAGAAAGCCCTACTTTAAATCCATTAGGAGCTTTATTTCTCTCCCAGAAAATTCCTTGGTTTTTGGAGTTAGTCTGTCAAATACAGAACCCTGGCAACAAAATTCAGTGCCCTGCAGGCAGTGCTTTTCTAGGGACAATCTCTCAGTCGGGGATGGGAATTTTAAATTATTCTAGGTGATGTTTCAGTCCAGGATTCTCGAAGCAATACACATACTCTTATATTATTGTGTCCAAAACAAATTGCAAGCAATAACATTCTTGTTTAGTACCTGCCCTATTCCATTCTACGTAGGGTCTCAGACAGCCCTCATCCCTGTAGTAGCCGTGAGCCCTCCAAGACAACAGTAAGAGAGGAAAGACTGTCCAGTGGTTAAGGTCCTAGCCTAGGACTCGATGGAGATTTGGGTTCACATCCTCTTCTACCAGAGACTTCTTGTGTGACCTTGGGCAAGTCACTTGGCCTCTCCGTGAATCAGTTCCCAATCTGTAAAATGAGGGTAACAGCGCTGCCCTCTCTCATCACAAGGGGTTTGTGATGATAAATAGTTTGGGGGGTAATCAGACACTGCAGTGATGGGAACCAAACACGTATTTAAGATAAAGTGATGCAATGAACGTCTGTCTTGTGTGGTTTGTTCTCTCTCATCCTCGTCCCGGGGGAGACTTGTGAGTGGGATGATAGGTTTTAAACGTGCATGCTCTGGGTTCATGCTAGAGAAGGCAGGTTGAAGATGAGTGCCTGGGGCTAGAGCAGAAGGTAGTGAGGTTAGGGATGATCCTTAGTCCCTGTGGGAGTTTGTTCCATAGCCTTACACCAGCCCCCAAGAAAGCATGTCACCAGCCCAAAAGCTGCCAACAGGCCAGACATTCAAAGAACAGAAATTAGATGCCCACTTTTATCTTTAAGAAAATCCTCCACACCTAGTACTTTTAGGGGAAGAGCTGACCCTTTGGGCTGAAATCAGGAAAGAAAGAGAGAGGAGGACAGAAGGAAATAGAGGTTAACACAGAAGGGAGAGAAGAAAAAATAGAAGGATTGGAATATGTATAAATGACACCAGATAAAGAGAGTATGCTGAAGGGAAACCAGAGAGGGAAAAAGGAAGCTAAAAGATGAGGCAGAAAAACACATTTTACAGAGGGGAAGGAAGAATAATCTGAGAAAAAGAAGGCCAGAAAGTTAAACTCTAGAGAATAAATCCTAAACTGATCAGCAACAATACACCAAGACATACAACAGAGAGGAAGGACAAGGAAAGGAAAAGGGGAGAAGAACAAAATCAAAACAGGCAGAATGGGACATTTTTAGCTAGCATTCAAAAATGCCTGACCTCAGGGACCTCCCGCACTAAAATCCTGAGTCTCTAGAGCCAGGCTATATATGGGGCTGTAACAGACTCACATCCTGCGTGGATCAGACACAGAGGGAATACAACACACTGACTGGTGAGCTACATTTACATCGACAAAACACCAATCCGACAATTCCACACCAAGTGGATGGCAGCTTCAAGCACAATTGTCTGAGATGAGCACTAAAAAGGCTTGTTTTGTACCTGCAGCTTTTGGGGAAAAGATGCTTTCACAGGTTGGACAAAAATAGTTTTTATGTTTATCTCTGTCATGCCCTGTCTACTTACATGGCGCTACCACCACAATATCTAAGAGTATTTGCACACAGAAATAACAGTCCTCCTTCACTCTTCCTTCCCAGCTGTAAAAACAGTAGCTTAGTTAGTTTCTAGGGATTTTTTTGCCCGTGAGATCTGTGTGTGGGGAGGTATGCAGGAGTTACTGGGGAGAGCTAGGCTGAAGGAATGAATTTAAATTTACTGCTGAGTTCTATTGTCACTATCTCCTGCAGAAATTAATGTCACAGAAGCTGGGGCTACCCTACGGAAGTTTTGTCTCCCATGCTCATCAGCCTCCCTCTATTCACTGATCATTGTTTAGGGAATTTTTTTGTTAAGTGGTCAGGATTAAAGGCAAATTGGCCCATAGGTGACAGCAAACAAATGCACCTGCAGTGCGTGACAAATACCAGCCATAGCAGAAGCCCAGAGATGTGCTAAGATACTATAGAGAGAGGTGCCCTAAAAATATCCAAGATAGAAAAGCATCTCCTAGTCCCTAAGATGCACTGTTCTTGGTCAGCAACACTAACTGAGTATCCCATGTGAGCCCATCTTCCTGTCTGCTACAACATTAGGAAACTCTGCACAGAGCAAGCAGAAAAGCATAAAGATCTTAAATCATCCAGCTCAGGAAAGCTCCCAGATAATGGGACTTGGGTTTCTTGCCTGGTGTCAGTGGCTTCATTTTCCCTCCACAGGAAGTGGACTATAGCTCCCAAAGCTCTTTTCCATGGTAGGCACAGAAGTTCCTGGGAAGTCTGTAGCGCGCGCGCGTGTGTGTGTGTGTGTTAAGGGGTTGGTGGGAGAGAGGGAGTATATGTGTGTGTGTGTGTTCTGTAAGAGGTGGGAGGGAATGAGTTGCAAATAATGTACAATCAGGAACCATCACAATTACAAATGTAAACGAACAAGCAATTGGCCCTGACCTTTGTAGATTGTTAGAGGACTAATTAAGCCAAATCAGGCACTCTGTTCCATCAGGAGATTGAGACATAGACACATGGAAATATCTACATGCAAACCCAGGGTGTTATACACCTCTTTTTTGATACACACAAATAACCAACTGCACACATGCAAACTGGAGGTAATAATCCCAGCACTCATACTGTGCCCCAGCAAGGCATTAAGGTCTGTTGTGCACAGGCCAGTATTCAAAGTTATTCAGGGTAACAAAAGTCCAGCTTGGCCTGGTATATAAAACATTTGTAAAAGTAATAAAAGTTGGAAACAAGTAGTCTGGTGCACAGTGGATTGTAAAATTAGAAAACCTGTAATCAGGGGTCTTTCCAAATTCCTGGTAAAGTGATGGGCTGGCATGACAATGAGCTGAAAGAGTCTAGAGACGGAAGAAGCATTTATAGTTGAAATGACGGAACTGTGTTAGAAAAGACGGTTACTCACCATTGTAACTGTTGTTCTTCGAGATGTGTTGCTCATATCCATTCCATTAGGTGTGCGCGCGCCGCGTGCACGATCGTCGGAAGATTTTCTACCCTAGCAACACCGGCGGGTCGGCTGTGGAGCCCCCTAGAGTGGCGCCTTCATGGCGCTGAATATATACCCCAGCCGACCCGGCGCCCCCTCAGTTCCTTCTTGCCGGCTACTCCGACAGTGGGGACGGGGGGCGGGTTTGGAATGGATATGAGCAACACATCTCGAAGAACAACAGTTACAACGGTGAGTAACCGTCTTTTCTTCTTCGAGTGCTTGCTCATATCCATTCCATTAGGTGACTCCCAAGCCCAACTTAGGTGGTGGGGTCGGAGTGAGACATTGCTGTGTGCAAAACCGCTGATCCGAAGGCAGCATCGTCCCTGGACTGCTGCACTAGTGCATAGTGAGCTGTAAACGTGTGGACTGATGACCAAACCGCCGCTCTACAAATGTCCTGGATCGGAACATGTGCCAGGAAAGCAGTCGAGGAGGCTTGGGCCCTCGTGGAGTGAGCGGTGAGGTGCGGTGCTGAGACACCTGCCAGGTCATAGCAAGTCCGGATGCAAGACGTAATCCAGGAGGATAGGCGTTGTGAGGAGACCGGTGAGCCTTTCATTCGGTCGGCCACTGCAACGAAGAGTTGCGTCGTCTTTCTAAAGTGCTTTGTGCGGTCAATATAGAAGGCCAGGGCCCTTCTTATGTCCAGGGAATGCAAACGTTGATCCTGGCGAGTGGCATGTGGTTTGGGATAAAAGACCGGGAGAAATATGTCCTGGTTGATATGAAATGGAGAAACCACCTTAGGGAGAAAGGCAGGATGTGGACGAAGCTGCACTTTATCCTTATGGAAAACTGTATAAGGGGGCTCGGATGTAAGTGCCCTGAGTTCAGAAACTCGCCTTGCTGAGGTGATGGCTACGAGGAAGGCTGTCTTCCAGGACAGGTACAAAAGTGAACAGGTGGCTAGTGGCTCGAATGGAGGACCTGTGAGTTTGGAGAGGACCAGATTAAGGTCCCACGTCGGGACGGGCTGACGCTGTTGTGGGTACGTCCGGTCTAAGCCCTTGAGGAATCTAACGACCATCGGGTTAGAGAATACCGAGGACGCGAGTTCCCCGGGGTGAAAGGCTGATATAGCAGCCAGGTGAACTCTGATTGAAGATATCGCCAACCCTTGCAGTTTTAGGGAGAGGAGATATTCCAATATGAGAGGAATGGGTGCCTGCAACGGGGACGTGGCTCGTTGTTCGCACCAACAGGAGAACCGCTTCCACTTGGCCAGGTACGTGGTGCGTGTTGAGGGCTTCCTACTGCTCAGCAGAATCTGTTGGACAGAGTGCGAGCATTGCTGCTCTGCCTGGGTGAACCATGGAGCAGCCACGCCGTGAGGTGGAGTGATTGCAGGTCGGGGTGACGCAGCCGACCGTGGTCCTGAGATATGAGATCCGGACATAATGGAAGCGAGATCGGTGTCTGAACCGAGAGTTCCAACAGTGTGGTGTACCAATGTTGTCTCGGCCACGCTGGAGCGATCAGAATTACCTGTGCCTGGTCTCTGCGCAATTTGAGCAGTACCTTGTGGACCAGAGGAAACGGAGGGAAGGCATAAAACAGGTGGTCTTTCCAGGGAAGGAGAAACGCATCCGAGAGGGAGCCCGGAGCTCGACCTTGTAGGGAGCAGAACACGTGGCACTTTCTGTTGTCTCGAGATGCAAACAGGTCTATCTGGGGAAACCCCCACCTCTGGAAGATGGAATGTATGATGTCCGGACGGATAGACCACTCGTGCGTCTGGAAGGACCTGCTGAGTCGGTCCGCTAGAGTGTTCTGGACTCCAGGGAGGAACGATGCCGTGAGATGGATTGAGTGGGCGATGCAGAAGTCCCACAGGCGAATGGCCTCTTGGCATAGAATTGACGAACGTGCTCCTCCTTGCTTGTTGATGTAAAACATGGCCGTGGTGTTGTCGATGAGAACTAACACACAGCGGCCACGTAGGAGATTGAGGAATGCCTGGCACGCCAGGCGCACCGCCATCAGTTCCCGAACATTGATGTGCAGGGCTAACTGGGATGCAGTCCACAGGCCTTGGGTATGGTGTTCGTTGAGATGGGCGCCCCAACCCAGAGATGACGCGTCTGTGACCAGGTGCAGAGAGGGTTGTGGGGCGTGAAATGGCATCCCCTCGCAAACCACATTGTGATCTAGCCACCAGGTGAGGGAGGCCAGGACCGAGTTCGGGACCGTGACCACCATGTTCAGGCTGTCCCGATGTGGACGGTATATTGATGACACCCAGGTTTGAAGTGGGCGAAGCCGAAGTCTGGCATGCCTGGTTACGTACGTGCAGGAAGCCATGTGACCCAGCAGGGTAAGGCACGACCTCACCGTGGTAGTTGGGAAGGCCTTGAGCCCTTGAATGAGGTTCGTGATGGTGCCAAAGCGGTTGTCTGGCAGGATGGCTTGTGCACGTCTGGAGTCTAGAACTGCGCCGATGAATTCTATTCTCTGGGTAGGTTCTAGAGTGGATTTGTCTTTGTTGAGTAGGATGCCCAACTCGTTGAATGTGTGCACTATTCTGTGGACGTGAGCTTGAACTTGCTCCTTGGTGCGACCGCGCACCAGCCAGTCGTCTAGGTACGGGAACACCTGTATCCCTTGCCGACGAAGGTACGCTGCCACGACAGCCATACATTTCGTGAACACTCTTGGGGCCGAGGATAGGCCGAAGGGAAGGACTGTAAATTGGTAGTGCACCGTGTTTACCACGAATCGCAGGAAGCGTCTGTGAGGTGGGTAAATTGAGATGTGAAAGTATGCGTCTTTCATGTCGAGGGCGGCGAACCAGTCTCCAGGATCGAGGGAAGGGATAATGGCCCCCAAAGAGACCATGCGGAACTTCAACTTTACTACGAATTTGTTGAGTCCGCGCAAGTCTAAGATGGGTCGCAGACCCCCTTTGGACTTGGGAATCAGGAAGTAGCGGGAATAAAATCCCTTGCCCCTTAACTCTATCGGAACCTCCTCTATGGCCTCCATGGCCAGGAGCGTGGAAACCTCCTGCATAAGAAGTTGCTCGTGAGAAGGGTCCCTGAAGAGGGACGGGGAAGGGGGGTGGGAGGGGGGGATAGAAGAAAACTGGATAGTGTATCCCCTTTCCACCGTGCGGAGGACCCAACGGTCCGAAGTTATAAGGGACCAAGCACGGTGGAAGTGGGAGAGACGATCCCGAAAGGAGGGGGCTGGATCCTGGGGGATGACTGGTGCACCGTCCTCGACCGCACCTTCAAAAGTTCTGCCTGGGGCCTGAAGGTGGTCTAGGTGGCCCCTGGTTCTGGCCAGGTTGAGGGCCGGTCCACCTTCTCCTACCACCTCGCCCTCGCCTCCGGGCCGAGTCTTGTCTCTGACGAGGCGGGGGGGGGTAGAAGCGCTGAGGCTGCGGCCTAAATGGTCTGCGCTGAGGGCCCACAACATGCATCCCCAGGGAGCGCATGATTGTTCTCGAGTCCTTGAGGCTCTGCAGGCGAGAGTCCGTCTTGTCTGAGAACAAACCATGTCCCTCAAAGGGCAGATCTTGTAGGGTTTGCTGCAGCTCCGGAGGCAAACCCGAAACTTGAAGCCAGGAGATCCTCCGCATAGCGATACCTGAAGCCAGGGTCCTCGCAGCCGAGTCTGCTATATCCAAGGAGGCCTGCAAGGAGGTCCGAGCCACCTTCTTACCCTCCTCTACCATGGCTCCAAACTCTTCCCTGGACTCTTGGGAAATCAACTCCTTAAACTTCCCCATGGAGTTCCAGGAGTTAAAATTGTAGCGGCTCAGTAGCGCCTGTTGGTTCGCCGCTCTAAGTTGTAGCCCTCCGGCTGAGTAAACCTTACGGCCAAACAGATCAAGCCGCTTAGCCTCTTTTGATTTAGGCGCTGCAGCCTGCTGGCCGTGGCGCTCTCGTGCATTCACTGATTCCACCACCAGTGAACACGGTTGGGGGTGGGTATACAAGTACCCATAGTCCTTAGACGGGACAAAGTATTTCCTTTCCACCCCTCTCGCTGTGGGAGGAATAGAGGCAGGAGTTTGCCATATCGTATCCGCATTCGTTTGGATCGTGCGGATCAGGGGTAACGCCACCCTCGATGGGGCATCCGCTCCAAGGATATTCACGATCGGGTCGTGCACCTCCACTATCTCCTCCGCCTGCAGGTCCATATTACGGGCCATCCTACGCAGGAGATCCTGGTGAGCCCGAAGATCTATTGGAGGTGGGCCCGTGCACGATGTGCCCGCCACTGCCTCGTCCGGCGAAGAAGAGGAAGATGCCTCCGGTGGAACGGGATCCAAGGGCTGGTCCTGGTCTTCCTGTTCCTGGGCCGGAGCGTCACCTGCGCCTGGGTCCAGGGCGTCAGGCGGTACGGACACGGAAGCCTCCATGTCCCCTGGCGGAGGCCGAGAGATTGTGGACTCCGGGGCCCTTCTAACGGAATGACCCGAGCAAGAGGTCGAGGGTATTGGAGCCCCTTGCTCCTGATGGTACGCCCACGGGGTCCAGAATGACCAATGAGATGGGCCATGAGAATGGTCCTCTGCCATCTCCCGCCAATGGCCCAAGTCCTGTTCCTCGGCTTGCCCTTGAGGGGGATATGCCGATCTCGAGAGGTCCTCCGATGAGTGGGATACCGATCTCGATGGCCACGGCGGTGCCGAGAGCGTCGAGGCGATTCCCGCGGTCTGCGGTGCCGCACGGTGCCGGTCCGGAGATCTATCTCTACGCGGTGCCGGCGATCGGTGCCGGGGCCGCGATCGGTGCCGATGACCTCGTCGGTGCCGGGAGTCAGATCTGGACCTCGACGAGGACCTGGAGTATGCCCGGTGCCGGGAGCGGCCTCTCGACGTCGAGCGTCGGCCATAGCGGTGCCGAGAACTACGTCTCGACGTCGATCGGTGCTGACGATCATAGCGGCGCCGAGACGTAGAGCGTTGTCTCGAAGAAGATCTTGGCCGCGAGTACGACCGGTGCCGAGGCGATATTCGGTGCCGGGACTGCGAGCGGCGTGGGGACCTGCTTCGGGACCTGGATCGGTGCCGAGGTTCCAGCCCTTGTGATGGAGGGCGGATTAGTGCAGGTTTCCCTCTCGACTGGACCGGGCGAGTTAACGGTGCCGTCGGTGCCGGTGGTTGAGGCGGTGCCGGCTCCGTGAGAGCTATTAAGTCTCTCGCCGCCGTGAAGGTCTCTGGAGTCGACGGGAGGCATTGTATCACCGCCGGCCTCGGTGGAGACGCTATCTGCACCGGACTCGACGGCCTCGGTGCCGGAGTCGACGGTGCTGGAGGCACCTGTTTCCGGTGCTCCACCGGCGGACGCGGCTCTACCCCCGGCACTGGGGGAGCCGGCGTCTTCGGCGCGGAGGTCCCCGTCTTATGGGCTTTTTTATGCCCCGGGGATAATGACCGGCGTCGAGGCACTTGCTGCGCTTGCGGTGCCGACGAGGTCCGGTGCCGGGGCGGCTTGTCCGACACCACTCGCGTGGTCGTCGTGGCCGGTGCCGCCGGAGCACTGCGCACCGAGGCGCTGGGTGCCGGGGCCTGACTTGTAGATGGAGCGTCTGGACTAAGTGCCGCTTCCATCAAGAGTTGCCGGAGCCGAAAGTCCCGCTCCTTCTTGGTCCTGGGTCTGAAGGCCTTACAGATCTTGCACTTATCTGTTTGATGGGACTCTCCCAGGCACTTCAGACAGGAGTCGTGCGGGTCGCTCGTGGGCATAGGTTTAGCGCAGGAGGCGCACTGCTTGAAGCCGGGAGCTTTGGGCATGAGCCCGAGCCCGCGGCCGGGGGAGAAAGGGGGAGACGACCCCCTTAGTCCCCTGGACTATTATAACAACTAAAACAACTTGAAACTACTAACTATTTAACTACAACTTTAGAACTATAACTATAACTATAACTACAACTATGAACAAGAACAAAGCTAGGGAGAGTGGAGGACAGCTATGCCGCGCTCCACAGTTCCAACGACCGTCAGGGGCGGTAAGAAGGAACTGAGGGGGCGCCGGGTCGGCTGGGGTATATATTCAGCGCCATGAAGGCGCCAGTCTAGGGGGCTCCACAGCCGACCCGCCGGTGTTGCTAGGGTAGAAAATCTTCCGACGATCGTGCACGCGGCGCGCGCACACCTAATGGAATGGATATGAGCAAGCACTCGAAGAAGAACTGGTTCATTTTAATGGGATGAAGTTGCCACCCTGCCTTGGACATGGCTTATCTGGGAGTCACTTAAGGGGAGCAGTGGGATGGGCGGACTGGTTAGGAGCAAGCTTTACCATCATGGGTGCAACAGCCACTGCCTCCTGAGACCCTGGGATCCACCATGGCACCATTCACTGGGCCTTCACTGTCCTGATTCTGAAAGACATCCTGACCAGGTTGGGCCACAGAGAGAAAACCAGATTATATCATCACCACCTCCACCAGCTTCTACTCCATCCCGAATGATACCTGGGGGTGAGAGACTTGGTTCCTGATGTCACCCCCGCCCTCGTGTGTCATTTTCCTTCCCTACTTTATTTCTTCTCTTCCCCATCTCTCCTTTTGTCTTCTGTCTAACAAGAGTCCGGATTGGCCAGCCAAGACAACTCACTTCACCTCTGGCAAGACATACCATGAGCCAGTGCTAGATTCTTGACACTAGTAAAAGTTTGCTATTCCTGGGAGCAAGTCTACACGGCAATTAGACACCTGTGGCTGGCCCATGCCGGCTGGCTCGGATTAAGGGGCTGTTGAATTGCGGTGCAGATATTCGGGCTCAGACTGGAGCCTGGGCTCTAGGACCCTGTGAAGTGGGAGTGTCCCAGAGCTGGGGCTGCAGCTCAAGCAGGAACCCCTGACACAGCAATTAAACAACCCCTCAGCCAGAGGCCTGCAAGCCCAAGTCAGTTGGCATGAGCCCGCTGTGGATGTCTAATTGCAGTGTAGACATACTCTGAGTGGCTGGTAAAACCCTGTGCTGGGCCGGTGTTTCTCCAGGAGCGAGGCTGCAAGTGGAAGTCGGCACCAGAACACCACACAGATTCTTCTGTCTTTGCTTTGGTGGTTTCTCCCTTTTTGTCTTCATTTGTCTTGTTTTATGGAAATTAAACAGGATCAACTTCAACTACAACAGTGCCAGATCATCAAAGCTAAACTTTTCCTCTTTTCCTCACAAAAGCTCATACCATTGTCAACACTGTCTAAACCCTATGAAACGGGTCCAGCCTAGGGAATAAACTCTGTCGCTGAAGGGAAAGGGAGTAAGGAATATTATTTAAAAGGAAGCCTTCCTGGACACTACATTCCAAATGCTTTATAACTGGCTTCTCTTCTTTTCCTGGGTCTTTAATAAAGGGATTAAAAGGTTTTTTTGAAGGTGGTTGTTACAAGAGTAACTTGACACGACGCCCAAGGCCACACTCAGCTGCTAATGCTGTAATTGTGAATAAAGGTTTTATTAATAATCTTATCCCTTTGTTGGGCCTGCGACACGCCCTTACCAGCCCAACAGGCCCCAAGCTCCGGCCTCTGCTTGGTCAGGTGACTAAGGGTCATGTGACAGAAACATGGAGGTAGCACTTCCTAGGAGATGAGTTAGGCTCAGGGGTCCGTAGGGAGCAAGCCCTGCACGACTACAGAGTACCCTGCACCCCGACAATGAAGTGCTGAGGAGAACCATGCTGACTAGGGACAAAGAGTTTGGGCCGGAGAGGGCCACAACTGGAATGGCTCATTGAAGTAGCCCCCATAAGGGAGAATGGTCATTCAAACCCTTAGGTATGTGGGACTTAATTGGATAGTTGGGGGAACGGAGGCTATGGTAACAAAATTGCCACTCCGGGGGGTGGGGGGTGGCCTGCTCTGAACCACTTCCTGAAACACACACACACACACTTCAGTGCCTCACCCACACTACCCCCTATACACAGAAATAAGTGTGTGCAAACCAGCCCATAGAACGGAGCCCACAAATACCTAGGTGTGCACACAAACACATCCAGGCAGAGACAGGAAAATACATCATTTACATGATGGGAGGTTTTCAGACATACTGGGCATTGCACAGACACAGAAAGGTGGTACCTGTTCTAGAGCAGTGGTTCTCAACGAGGTACGCAGAGGCCTTCCAAGGGGTACATGAACTCACCCAAATATTAGCTTAGTTTTAAAACAGGCGACATAAAAAGCACTAGCCACGTCAGTACAAACTAAAATTTCATACAGACAATGGCTTGTTTATACTGCTCTATACACTGAGATGTAAGTACAATATTTATATTCCAACCCATTTATTGCATCGTTATAGGATAAAAATGAGAACACACCGTTTTTCAGTACTAGTGTGCTGTGTCACTTTTGTATTTTTAGGTCTGATTTTGTAAGCAAGCAGTTTTTAAGTGAGATGTAACTTGGGAGTACACAAGACAAATCAGACTCCTAAAAAAGGTAGAGTAGTCTGGAAAGGTTGAGAGCCACTGCCCTAGAGAGAGAGGAAGACAAATGATGCTTAGGGACAACTTATCCATTCCTTCCCTTGCCTACCGAGGCACTGAAGAAAATTCAAAATGGCCACTCTCACATTTCCTCCTCTGGGTCGAAATTCACAAACTTGGTTTTGAATTGAAAACAATAAGATTTTTGTTTTGCAGGAAATTTTAAAATTTTGTTCCATTTCAGAACAAAAAAGGATTTAGAAATTTCCTGTGAAACTGATGTGAGTATTTCAATTTGCTCCAGATACACAGCACCCTTGCTATCCCTCCTCCCTCCCTCTGTCCAAGGGCTCTGCTAACTTCTTCCACCGCGGCCACTCCTTTCACCGACTGCTCCACAGCACAGATCCGAGTTCAGTATAAGACCTGAGCACAGACTAGCCATGTGCAAACACAAAGGATGGCTGCAACGCCTGAATGCTATTAATAGGCGGAGGAACAACAGGGACACAGCTTTAGCTTGCACTGAAATGCACTGTAGTACACTCTTCATTATTATTTATTTGGTTCAGTGCTGCACAACACACGAAGATAACAGCCACCCCCTCCCCCCTGCTTAAGCACTTGCAGTCGGACAGGCAGGCAGAGACCACAGACCACCCTGGGAAATCTTAGCAGGAGGATTTTGTGTGGAGGCCTTTTGTTCAATTTATATAAACCAAGTATCAGGGGGTAGCTGTATTAGTCTGTATCCACAAAAACAACAAGGAGTCCGGTGTTGCATCTGAAGAAGTGGGGTTTTTTACCCATGAAGGCTTATGCCCAAATAAATCTGTTAGTCTTTAAGGTGCCACCAGACTCCTTGTTGTTTATATAAAGCCCTGGCTGTGATGATTTAGTTGGGAATTGGTCCTGCTTTGAGCAGGGGGTTGGACTAGATGACCTCCTGAGGTCCCTTCCAACCCTGATATTCTATGATAAGTAAGCTGGAGAAATGCAGGTTTGGCAGAACTAACATTAAGATACATAACTGGTTAAACAACCACAAACAAAGAGTAACTATTAATGGAATGATGTCAGATTAGAGGGAGGTCTCAAGTGGGGTTCCACTGGGATCTGTTCTGGGTCCCATGTTATTTAATATCTTTATTAATGACCTGGACGTAGGAAGAGAGAGCATACTGATCAAATGTGCAGATGACACAAAGCTGGGGGGAGGAGGGGGTTGCAAACACTTCAGAGGATGGAGCTAAAATTCAGAGGGATCTTCATAAATTGGAGAACTGGGCTACAGACAACAAAATGAAATTCAACAGAGACAAATGTAAGGTGCTACACTTAGGGAAGAAAAACCAAGTGTACAAATACAGAATGGGGGATAACTGGATTGGCAGCAGCACTGCTGAGAAGGATCTGGGAGTTGTGGTGTATCATGCGAGTCAACAGTGTGATGCTCTTGCAAAAAAAAAAAAAAAAAATTAGGTTGCATTAACAGAGGCATAGCATGCAAGTCCTGGGAGATGACAGTACTGCTCTAGGCAGCACTAGTTAGGTCTCAGTTGGAGTACTCTGTCCAATTTTGGTCACCAATGTATAGAAAGGATGTTGATAAACCAGAAAGGAGCCAGATGCAAGTGACAAAGTTAATCAAAGGGATGGAATGCAAGCCATATGAGTAAAGGCTGAGGGAACTGGGTATGTTTAGTTTGGAAAAGAGGAGATTAAGGGAGGGGGGACGGGACACGATAGCAGTCTTCAAATATTTGAAAGGCTGCCATAAAAAAGATGGAGAAAAGTTGTTCTCTCTGGCCACAGAGGGCAGGACAAGAGGCAATGGGTTCAAACTACAGCAGAGCAGATTTAGATTAAATCTCATGAAAAACTTCCTAACTGTAAGAACAGTAGGCCAGTGGAACAGGCTGCCTAAGGGTGGTGGAAGCGCCTTCACTGGAGGTTTTCAAAAGGAGGCTGGATAGCAATCTTTGTTGGATGGTTTAGACACAACAAATCCTGCATCTTGGCAGGGGGTTAGACTAGAATGACCCTTGCAGTCCCTCTAACCCTCTGGTTCTAGGATTCTAGGATTGTTGAATCTTTAACAAAGGGAGATTTTCCCCCAATGTCTGTAAGACTTTTAGTTAAATAAGTGTTGAAAAAAATACAAGTTTTAAACTCTCCAAAATTCCCTTTCCCTCTCAGCTAGTCAGGTTCCACTTCTTCAGTACCTGTGATGTAGTGTGATCAGACAGCAAATGTGAAAAATCAGGACGTGGGTTGGGGGTAATAGGAGCCTATATAAGAAAAAGACCCAAAAATCAGGACTGTCCCTATAAAATTGGGACATCTGGTCACCCTACTGTGATGTCATAATCCTAATGGTTCTCCATTAATTCATAAAGTCTTCCAGGAAAAACAGATAAGTCTTGAACTTCTAAAGTAAAAGTACAAGAAAAAGAAAATGTGTTGCTTTAAAAAAGGCTTTCAACCCTTCTTTACATAGCATAAAGGGCCCAAGTCATTCTTTTTCATTTCACCTTTAGCAAACTCACATGTGCTACAAAATACACAGAGTCGTACATTACACGTCCATACATTGTACTGGGAAACTGAAAGGTCTTCTCTGGTGGAGCACGAGATCGCCTCCAGCAATCTCCTCTCACCCACAAAAGGAAAGCCAAGGAGCTGCAGCCTCGGGGTTAGTGTGGCAGTCACAGTATATTTTCACTGCTGTTGTGAACTGTGAGGTGCTTGATTCCCTCCTCTCAGCCTCCACAGAACCCCTGAGCCTGCAGACTGGTTACTCGGGTTATAAAACCAGATTTAACCCTGAATGATTTGAGATCTTTTGTTTTGCTTATTCAGGTATTTTCAAGCATTTTAGTTCCTCTTTGATCAACATGTATATCAGCAACCACCAAACCCTTCATCCACCAACACATTTCTAAGATCTGCATTTTTTTTTCTATCCACACAATGTAAGCGTTCATCCAGATGTTTACCCTGTCTTGATGACTGCACCCTGAGATCAGTCCCTATGATAGGACTGGTCAGGGATCTTTCCACAAATACTTTAAAAAAACAAAACAAAAACAAACAAACAGAAAATGCTAATTAGTCAAAAACAAAAAACTTTCATCAGAAAGGTTTTTGAGGCCCAGGATGGAATTTTTGGTCAAAAGCAGAGAGAGAGAAACAGCCAGTCGTCCAGTGGCACAGGCACTCACTTGGGACATAGGAAACCCCTCAAGACCCTGCTCTGAATCAAGCAGAACAAGGACATGAACCTGTGTCTCCCATAATACAGGTGAGTGGCCTGACTATTGGCTATTCTGGGATGTTAAGGGCCCCACACACACAGTTTTGCAAGGTCTTGGTTTCATTCCAATACAGAACACAAAAATGTCCAAACCTCAACAAACTTTTGTGAAACAGAATTCCTGTTCTCTTGCCATCCCTAATTATGCACCCTGCTGAACCCCTCCTCCAGCTCCCTTCCAGTGTCTCTCACAAACATCACTGTGCCTTCTTCCACACTGCCCTTTACACATGGAACATTCCTTCAGAACCAGCCTGTAGGCCACTCTCCTCTCCTCCTCCAAACCCCCCCTCAAGAGCCACCTCTGCTGCAATACCCAGAGGAAATCAATCAGTGAATGAAGATGTGAGGGGCACATGGCATAGCTGACCCTTATTTATAATCAGCCATGAAAAATGCATCACAGATCGTGAAATCTGATCTCTCCCCGTAAAATCTGATCTTTTGTGTGCTTTTACCCTATACTATACAGATTTCACAGGGTACACCAGCATTTCTCAAATTGGGGGTCCGGACCCAAAAGGGATTTGCAGGAGGGTTGCAAGGTTATTTTGGGGGGTTGTGGTATTGCCACCCTTACTTCTGTGCTGCCTTCAGAGCTGGGTGGCCGGAGAGCGGTGGCTGTTGGCCGGGCACCCAGCTCTGAAGGCAGCGCTCCGCCAGCAGCAGCGCAGAAGTAAGGGTGGGAATACCATCCCATGCTGGCGGCGGCTCTGCCTTCAGAGCTGGTCTCCTGACCAGCAGCCACCGCTCTCCAGCTGCCCAGCTCTGAAGGCAGTGCCGTCGCCAGCAGCAGCGCAGAAGAAAGAGTAGCAGTACCACAACACCCCCTACAATAACCTTATGACCACCCCACAATTCCTTTTTGGGTCAGAATCCCAACAAATACAGCACACTGAAATTTCAGATTTAAAAAGCTGAAATCATGAAATTTGTGATTTTTACAATCCTATGACCGTGAAATTGACCAAAATGGACGGTAAATTTGGTAGGGCCCTATTTATAATTATCTGGAAAAAATGCAAATATCCACCTATGAAAGTTGACTGAATTTGATTTTATCCCTCATCCTCTTATGTCCCTAGTTATTTTAGGTCCCAAACTGAAAAGACTTATGCGTGTACTTAACTTCACACATGCAATTAGTCCTACTGAAGCCCATGGGACAACTCCCATATAGGAAATAAACATGTGTTCAAGTCTTCACAGGGTCGGGGCCCTACACTGTACGCTCTTTGAGGCAGGGATTACGTTTTCTGATGTGTTGGTACAGCACCCAGCACAATGGGCCTCTGATCCTGACTGGGGCTTGTAAGGCTACTATCACCTTGAAAGAGGGAGAAAGACCATGACAAGGAAATTCTGAAGCTGGCTGAGAAATTCTACGAACTCTTTAACTCTCCAAATCAAATATCAGAACATACACCAGTCAATAGCAATAGCTAAGAAATGCCACTCACCGGCATCAGCAGCTGGACACTTGCGGATGGTGAAGATCTGACCTAAGTCTTCCTCTTCCTCAGGGAGGCCCTTCTGAAGGCGCTGCAGTTTGCGCAGGCTCTCACTACGCTGATGTTTCATGGAGCGCACATGCTGGATAAGGTTCAGCTTGGCCTTGGTGGAATAGTTACAGAGGACACAGTGATAATAGCAGCTTTCGCCCTCAACCCCGCTCTCATGATGCTGAAGGTGCTGTGAAGAACAAAGCAGAGACACATGAGTGACAGAGTTAGAAAATGACTCATCCCCAGCCTATATGGGCTACTGTACTTCAAGCTGCAGAAAGGCTTCTTGGAAACTCAGTAGCAGAAACACACCTTGAACAAGAACAAGAGCAAGAATTTCCTCTGTGGAGAATACTATGAAGGTACCATGAATGGGGATTTCCTGGCACTGTTGTGCTGACTGACAGCAATGGTATTTAGAGAGAGGCTGGGCTGACTTTGGGCAGAGGAGCGAGACAAGTGGGCATATGACTGTTTGGTTTGTTTTTTTATTAATGGGCTGCCAGTGTGCTCAGCACTGTACAAAACACACATTCCCTGCCCCCGGAGACTGTAATCTAACAGTACAGACAAAACACTTCAGCTACAAACTGCACTGGAGGACTAAAAGGGCCATCAAGAACTCCAGAGTTTCTTTTTTAAAATGATTGGATCTGTTAACGGACCTCTCTCAAAGTTTATCTTTCATAGGCCTGGTGGAAAAGGGCATTTGAAGGGTGGATCTGAACCAAGAGAAAGGCTGCTTTTTGCACTGCAGTGAGATGATGTTTCTGTGGTCAGGGCAGCACAGGACAAGCTCTTGATACCTCAGCCACTGAATCCCACCGAAAACCATCTCTGCAGACCCTGCAATTGTAACTGATCGTAAGGGTCAACCTTCATTTTTGATCCAAAGTCCCACACAAGCCATCAATAACTCACTGCTTGTGGCTGTCCACTATTGCAAACAGAAGTCAGGGAGCTGAGCATCATACGTGTGAAAGAAGTGAGCCCACTATCACACACATCCTTGCAGATACTGAGTGCCTCCATCCCTCCTCTGCCGTGTCCCTCACTTGGCGGCCTGCCTACACAGGGGATTTGACGTGACCACACAACATCAGGCTGATGGGGGCCCCCATGTGCATCGGGCTTCAGTGCTCCTCTCCCACAGCTGATCACTGAAAGGCACTGAAGTCTTGCGGGAGGCTACAGATGTTAGGGATTGGGGCTGTCCCAAGAGAGGGAGAGGAGAAGATGAGGGAAAAAAGTAGTAAATGATGAAGAAAGTTGAAATCCATGTCTCCCTGCACCTGTGGATGTTAAAACAGAACTTCCCACTCTTTGCTTCCCTGGAAAGTCGTCAGGGAGATAAGCATGTGCTGGAACAGTATAGCGGCAGCAATGGAGATCAAGCCTTTTCACTGAAAGAAAATGACCAATCCAACATTAAAAACTGTTCACAACCTATGTGTGGAATTTGGCAAGAGTCTCTCTCAATAAAGCTGCTCCAGGGAGGAAATCAGAGAGGGAGCTCTGATCTTATGTCCAACAGACAGAATTACATCTGATAAATGCTCAACTAAAACTTAGAAGACTAAAACAGAAGCAGCCCTTGATTGCAATGAACAATCCAAGGGACCTTGGAAAGAGCCCATGAGAGCAGAGTTGGTGAGTATGTGCATCCCAGGGTTTTTTGTTTGTAAAGAGAAGGTTTAATGCCTACCACCCCAGATTCCATTCCCTTGGAAATGGACGAAAGACGTAGGATGACCTGGTAGAGCTGGATGTAGGTAGGGACAGACAATGGCCAGAGACTGAGTGCACTAGCAACAACCTCCTTTTCAAGTAATTCAGAGTAAGCTATAGAACAGCATCCCCCTCCCAAACCGAGATCTCATAGCCAAGCCAGCCAGTGCCAGTGGAGGACAGTTTTCCCCCCTTGATCAGCAAATGAAACCTGTCAGTTCTCAGACACGGAGTCTCCAGGACACTGGGGAAAGGGATAAATGTAATTTACCACATTGCTGTGAATCCCAAAGGCTGGAACAAAGAATTCTTAGAGAAAGACAGAGGCAAGAATTCACCCTCTCAGCTATGCAGAGGGCCGTAGCACAGCCGCACTTTGCTCTTTCAGTTTTGGGTAGAGTTGGTACTGTTCCCATATATTCTGCACTAGCATTCCCCATCCCCATGGCATTTTGTTCCTGCCCGCTGAGGTGAAGCAGGGACACAAGGTCAAAGGTCAAGGAAGAATTCCCAAGCCAAGCCATTTTTGGATTACCGCCCATACCTGCAATTCAGCAATCACCCAAGTCCTGCACCGCAAGCCGGAAAGTGTCCATTCTTACCACAAACACATGCTCCTCACCTTCTAGATCAGCCCAGGAAAGCCTTCTTCTCCATTTGTTCTACTTGGGGGAAATTTACATCAACCAATCTTGGGCTGCATTCTCAAGTTCTGTCACCAAAAAGCATTACCTATATGAGGAGAGGTTATCCTAGACTTCAGACAGCTGTCTCGTTGTACCTGCCAGCGATGGCTGGGGTACAGATGTCCTGCTAAAGACACACATTACCCAGCTCTTTATGTCTGGATCACAGGGATCTGCAGTAAGGTGCCAAAGAGATCAACAATCTTTCCAAGCCAAGGACATGCTTAAAACTGGATAGGAGCTAGAGCTGCTGCTTTTGACCAGAAGGGGTGGGTGAAGAGAACAAATTTATTCCTGATCCAGCTAATTAGAATAGTCTCATTTGGGATCATAATGTATTTAATTACATTCACTGTATTATCTGAAGAATCCACCAAGGCACCAATCCCTCTGGTGCCCTCAAAGAAACTTTCCCGAGCTCTCTCTCTCTCGTGGGCATTTTACTCTTCTTTCCTCTGCTCTTATCTCTACTGTCTTTGTGCATTAACTTAGCCTACGCTATAGCCAGAAAAAGAGCAATTGCTTCAGATATAAAAAACAAAAGAAGACGTAAGGGAGGAGTGATTTGACAGTGTCCTGCCCAGCTCAACCAGCCCAGTGCCTTGTCCTGCCCAGCTCAGATTTCTGCAACACACTCCTACCACCAGCCCCGGATTTCTTGCTCAATGGGGCTACAAGAAAAGTATTTGCTCCCTTGAGTGCAGAAGCCTCTTAACTCCTGGTGGCACAAATTTCAAATTCTAAGACCCTGAATGAACAGAGACAGATGTAGCAATTGCTAACCTGGACCATCTAGCCCAGTTTCCTGTCTCCGACTGAAACAAGTACCAGCTGCTTCGAAACGGTGCAAGAAACCCCAAGAGGGCAATTCCAGAATAACCTGACATTGGGGGATTTTCTTCCAAGCCTTTCATAAGGTATTTCCTGACTGGGAGTGTTGCTACCACTATGCAAGATTCCAGAGAAGTATTATAGACATGGTCTCTATGGGAGACAGAGGCACAATTTCAGTGCTTTGATTGACGGGGGAGGAGGCTTACATCCTGGGGAAAATATATTTAAAACAACTTAATAAATGTGGCTCATTTGTGGTGTTCCCCGTTCTAAGGATGTGGGTTGTAGTCAGAAACCCTGCCCTCTCAGGCCAGCATCACTTGCTGCTGCATCCTGTAGTGAAGTCAAAATCCTGTGTGACCTACATCAGTCTCCCATGGAAAACCAACAGAGGTCAGTACTGTGATTTTACTGCAGAATTACACTAGAGGAGAGAAGTGGGTGAAAGTCACACACCTGCAATTTTTAGCTGGGGCGTTACTGAAAATGCTGAAACACACAGATAGATAAGTACAGTTAATGGCCCATCGTGTAGTAAAGCTTTTCCCAGATGAGAATTTTCCCTTACACAAAGCACAAATTCAAAAGACTAAACAAGAACTTTCATTAGACGATAATTCATCTTGAAAAAAAATCAAAAGAATATATTGTTCCTAAAGAAAACTAACCAACTTCGTTCAGAGAACATCGATTTCAGGAAATCTGGAGGGGCTGTTCACCCCCGCCCTCCCACCCTGCCTTCCAACAATAGGAAACTTCTAACATCTGGTTCTTCACGCATGGAATGCAAAATATTGATTAGATTTAGTCAAAGCTCCACTTTAAAGTAGAAACAGACAGAAGTACATTCTGATAGAAACCATTAGGGTCACAAGTGAAGCTTCCCAGGGGAATACGGCCTGTTACTGTACACACACTAACCACAGCAACACATGCAGCTCACAACACCTACTCTTACACACAAAGATCAAAAACAACCCTTCAATGAGGAAACATCTAGTGTCTCAATGCAAAGCCATCTGCTGTCCCTGTGGAAGAGGGCAGCTGGGGAAGGATTACAATGCCAAAAGTGTGTTTCAGTGTGTAGCTGATTGTATTTCAACACTAGAACCGTTCTGAAGCCCTGGAGGAAATACCCCTGTACGTTACCATCTCTAGTACCTGGCCACAGAACAAGACCTACACATTACTAGCTCTTTAGCAGATGAAGAAAAGCTAATCAGAAAACTCAAGAGATTTGCCTTTGAGAAACTGGGTTCTCTATTTTATTCCCACAAATATACACTCTGATTCCGTCCTCTGTTTAAAAAAAAAAAATCCTGCTCAAGCAAGAGAGCAAGAAGTAGCAACAAATAGATGCAAGCAAGGCGGTTTTCCTTACACCAACGTTGTATCAGAAAGTTGGACTGTGGAGGAACCTACCCTGTTGTGTCATTTGGAGGATGGACGTCAGAATGACAAAGGAAGTCATCTGTCAAATGTTATATGTTAGATCAAAATATTACATTATAATAAAGATATTAGCATCAACCATTGTGTCTGCCTATTAGCTTTCAATAAGGTTAGAGTTTAAAAGAAACAACCACCAGACATTTAAAACCCAGGTCGTAGAGTTAAAACTACTTCCGCAGTAAACCAGACTCACACTCAGATAACTAGACAGCCCCCATTGTAACGCGGTAGTTTCTCAGACTGGTTCAGACAGTGTTGCATAATGTTATTTTTACAGTTCATCTGAAAGAAACCAATCTGCTCAGTTGCTCTCTAAGTGAAAGAAATCAGTTAAGAGCGTGATGGTAAAACTGACCCTCGGATTGATGGACCAACTTTCCAATTCTTGGTCACGAACATCTGTCCTGGAAGGTTGTGTCTGGGATTCTTTTCTGATAAGTACCAGCACAATAAACATTCACAGCCTATTACTCTGGACAATGTAATTTTTAAACAACTGAGAGAAGGAATGACACTATCCTCCATTTCCCCTTCCTTCCCTTCCCTTCCCCTTTTCTTCTCACCTCCATCCTTTCAATGTGGGGCCCCTCCGTCTTTCCCTTTAATCCTCTCCTAACAAACCCCACACCCTTTCTTTCTTTTGTATTTAAACTGCAACCTCTTCAGGGCAGAGGCTCTCTCTCTCTTACTCTGTACAGCGCCTAGGAGAGTGTGGCCCTGATCTCAACTGGGGCCTCTAGACACTACTGCAATACAAATAAATGCATCAAGACAGAAACTAGCTAAACTTATCCAGGCACGTATGTATACAACGCTTTTAAAAAAATAGCATTAATAATGTAGGACACCTTACCCACATAATTATCTTTAATTTGTTAATTAACACACAATTCTTGAACTGCTAACTTGAGCTTAGCAGGTCTGCTTTGAATTTGAAAGCGTTCTTTTGAATGTGTACAGTAAGTTTATTACTAATACTGTGCGGGAAGCCAATTCCTACTGTAGCATTAAGACACTATACTCCCACTTCCCAGTGACAGTGCAGTGGAACGAAATGCTCTCGTCTGCCTAAAATCTATGAGCCATCTTCAGTGTGTCCAAGTCAAAGGTTTGGTGCCTTTGTAAAGCGAAACTCTAGCCTGTTGTGGAAGTGCAACATTCACTCTGAATTGCCTGCTTTGTAATGCTTATTATTTTTTAGAAACACACAACAGACTGTGCCTGCAACCTTCACTTCACCTCTTCGGAACTTCTCCCTGTTTTTATTGTAGAAGATCCTCGGTCTGCTGGAGAGGAGGGCTGCTACGGCAGATCCCAGGGACCCCACAAGATTGGAGACCCAACCCTAACAAACCTTAAAGGGTCAATGGTGGGCATATTCTGCCCCTCAGTCTGCTGGCCATGAGATCTGCTAACCAGTTCCCACCCACCACCCTACGGAAGGGTCCTTGTGCCCACGGTCTCCTAAGTGCCACAAAAAGGCAGCCTCACTTCTCTAACCCATTACAAATACCAAGGATCAGGGCTCCTCACCTGCAGAGCCAGGAGGTACATAGTAATGTGGCTCCTCTCTTGTTGCCTTTCCAGGGGCCACAGAACTGGGGCTCTCCTTCTTGAGTCCCACAGAAAGAGAAAGGGAAGATGGATAGCTGGAGGCTTGGGAGGCAGCAGAATTGGAAAAACCTCCCTCCCTCTCTCCCTTAGTGCTGCTCAGATTCCATGGAGGGGACCCTGGGGAGAGAGAACTCCTACCCTCCTGCGCTCAGTCCAAGAGAGCTGGTTTGCTTTCAGTTCTTGTTTCATGCCTCCCGTCTCCTAGAGGTGACGGGGTAGGCAGTCTGCAGGAGCCCAGAGGGATCAGGTGGACTGGGGGAACCTGCTGCAAAGGGATCGTTTTAAACATGCCTGCTGTACTCTGTCAGGGTTATACTTTGTGATACTCCCCCAAAACCATGCCCCACTTAGGCTCAACATAAAAAACTAGAATGCTCCCTCTCCCGCCCCCATCCCTCCACTGTTGATTTTTCTTCAGTCACTCTATACTACAAATACTGGCCGTGGGTTCATGGCAGTATTACAAATCGATGGGACTCATTTCATATCAAGAATGATAGCTGACTGAACATTATCCAGTCCTTTCCCCAGTGTACGATCAGTGCCCAAAGAGGGGTCTTTAGTCTCTTCTTTTAGAACTTTGAGATACAAGTTTCCTCAAAGAGGTCTTGTGAAAGAAAGGAGTAATGTTAAAGAGCAGAGGCTTGCACCTCTCTTCTCATGCAGCCTTCCTTCCAGCACGGGAGTCGCTATAATTGATGCACTGGTAAATGTCAGTTAAAAAAGAGAGATGTTAAAAGAATTACCAAACATAGCTGCAAGAGGAAGGCGAGCAGGAGCCAAATGCAGGCACAAAATACCAGAGTCTGCCATGCCTCCGGGATACTCGTATCTGGACAGATACGTCCCATTTAGCACTCGCCTCTCCCCAAGATGGGACAAAAGAGAAAACCAAGTATCCAGACTACTTCAAAAGCCCTTGTACGTATACACATACTGGCCCACTCACAGCTGTGTGAGCGAGGTCTTGGTGGACAGCACATACTAGCCTCATTGCCTCCAACTCAGGACCAGCGGAGGTTCAGGAACAAACCTTGGAAACAGGATGGCACTGTTACTCTAATGACAAAGGGACAGTCTCTCCCTGGATTTGAATGTAGTAATACAGGGTCACACTGGGGCAGTGGAGGGTAGAATGTGGCCCTCTGAATTCAGTCTGCCCATTGCAGTGGTGCACAAACTTTTCCAGTCGCGTCCCCCTTACTAGTAAGAGAATCTGTCCACAGCCCCCTGCACTACCGCACAGCCAAGACTTCCTCAGCAGCGGAGCTTGGGCGGAAGGTGGAGGTGGGCTGGGGGCAGAGAGGGAATGAGGGCAGAGCTGATCTGCGGGCAGGGCTGGAAGCGTGGTATTCCCTCCCCACCCCCTGTGGCAGCTTGTCCTGGCCCTGCCACATGCTCCCCCGAATAATCCTCTGTAGCCCCCTAGGGGAGTGTGCCCCACAGTTTGGGGCCCACTGGATACCATAGATACAAATTCCTGACACTGGGGTTATGTGGAAACACTTCATATGCCCATAAGGACTCCATTTTTACCACCAGGCTGTAACTCTGTATGCAATGAGGAACTCCAGCGAAGCTAGAGGATGTTGATAAATTGGAGAGGGGTCAGAGAATAGCCACAGGAACGATTAAGGATTGGAAAACCTGCCTTCTAATGACGGACTCAAGGAGCTCAACCGTTTCAGCTTAAAAAGGAGAAGGTTAAGGGGTGACGATCACAGTTTATATATACCCTACACTGGGAACAAAAATTGATATTAGAGGGCTCTTCAATCGCACAGAAAGAGGTGGAACACAACCCAATGGCTGGAAGTCGAAGCTAGACAAATTCAAACTAGAAATAAACTGCACATTTTTAACAGCGAGATCAATTAACCAGTGGAACGATTTACCAAGGGTCATGGTGGATTCTCCATCACTGGCAATTTTAAAATCAAGACTGGACATTTTTCTAAGAGATCTGCTTGAGTTCAAAGAGGAATTAATTCAGGGGAGTTCTCTGGTCTGTGTTATACAGGAGGTCAGCCTAGATGATCACAGTGGTTCCTTCTGGCCTTATAATCTATAAATCTAGATAAGACGCCAAAATATCGATCCCGAGAGTCTGAGGCTAGGACCCATGTATGCAGAATATTGTGACTAAGGGAAGGGATCAGAGCCCGCAGAGCCATAGCTGCACTAGATAAATTATACAATCCTTGTACACAAGAATTTGGATCCTTAATGAAAGTCATGCGGAGCAGCTGTCTGATGCTGGACTGTTCCAAGTACTCCATAAAAATCAGAGCTGGCTCAATTCATCTTACTCTCCTTTCACACCTGCAGCCCCTGCTGGAATTTCCTGGAGCCATCTGAGAAGCCGGTGAAACTAACTACAGTGAGAACACATGCTGGCTGACTGCTGAAACGGGGTGGACCTGCTCACCACCAGCGCCTTGCTGGGCATGCCTCTCCGGATGTCTGCAGGAACAAGGAATAATTTATTTTCACTGCAGCAGGTTCAAAAGAAGAACTTTCACTGTCTCTAAACTCCTCGCATGTCCTTCAACCGTGTACGGCTCTCAAAGAAGTGATCTCCACACCCTCACCTTGAAAGCCCTCCATTTCCTTGCCTTTATACATGCCTCCAAGCAGGAACTCTCACCTTGCTCTGAACAGTTTGCACACACTGTATGAAGTCCAGATCTTCTGTCCCACACCTGTCTGCAGTTTGTGTTCCTTGGTCATTTTTGTAACCAGACATCATAGTCTTCACCCTAAAATTTTCTCCCCAAACTCAAGATTTCCTAGTACAGCCAATTCCAATCACTGAACAAGCCATGAGGTTCTTAAACAAATTTAGGTCTTTATTTGCCTTTTGAGCCGTTAAGGTTCATGTTGTCTATATTTTTCTACAGAACTCTAAGGGCTAGAAACATATTCCCCCCCACCCCATAAATAAATAAATAAATACAGCTGAGATTTTGATGTGATCACAGCCCCCGTAGCTGGGACATTAAGTAAAACATCAAATATCACAATGGGGAAGATGCTGTTGCCAAGGTTCTCTCTGCAGGTCCTCGCTTTCTTGTCCCCTAAAGGGGATGCTCCCATTCTTAAATCCTACTTGGCAATAACTGAACCCAACAGTATGACTCCTCAGTAATTACAGTGCACCTTCATGCACATGTCAAACACCTGACAGCAGCATCACTGAGAAGAGCCCTACGTCTCTGTGCAGGGTCTTAGGTCTTAGAATCTGCCATCATGTTACCTGTCTCCTTGAAGGTAATGCTGCATAGTAGATGTCAAGGCAAGAAAGGATCATTAAGATCATCTAGTCTGATGTCCTGTAAAAGACAGGCCAGAGGACTCCCCACAAACGATGCCTACAGCAAATCTTTTAGAAAAACATCTGATCATGATTTTAAAATTGCCAGTGATGGAGAATCTACCATAACACTCAGTAAATTGTTCCAATGGTTAATTACTCTCACTGGTAGAAATTTACACCTTGTTTCCAGTCTGAATTTGTCTAGCTTCAACTTCCAGCCCTTGGATCATGTTATACATTGTTCTGCTAGACTGAAACGCCCATTATTAAATATTTGTTCCCCGTGTAGATACTTTTAGACTCTACTCAAGTCACGCCTTAGCCTTCTCTTTGTTAAGATAAATAGACAGAGCTCTGAGTTTATCGCTGTAAGGCAGGTTTTCTAATCCTCTGATCATTCTCATGGCTCTTCTCAGAGCCCTCTCCAATTTATCAACATCCTTCTTGAATTATGGCTGCCAGAACTGGACATAGGATTCCAGCAGAGGTCATACCACTACCTCTCCTCTCCTACTTGAGATTCCTGTTTCTGCACCCAGGATCACATTAGCTCTTTTGGCCACAGAGTCACACCGGGAGCTCATGTTCAACTGATTACTCACCACGACCCCCAAATCTTTTTCAGTCCCTGTTTCCCAGGGTAGAGTCTCCCAGCTTGTTAGTATGGGCTACATTCTTTGTTTCTAGATGTATATATATTTACATTTAGCTACATACTATTTCTTCGTGCCTGGTTTACCATGCAATTGAAATAGCTCTGAATCAGTAATCTGTCCTCTTCATTATTTACCACTCCCCCAATTTGTGTGTCATCTGCAAAATTTATCAGTGATGATTTGATGTTTTCTTTCAGGTCATTGATAAAAATGTTAAATAGCGTAGGGCCAAGAATAGATCCCTGCGGGACTCCACTGGAAACAGACCCATTTGATGACAAATTTTCCGTTTACAGTTACATTTTGAGACCTAACAGGTAGCCAGTTTTTAATCCATTTAATGTGTGCCATGGTAATTTTCTATCATTTTAGTTCTTTAATCAAAATGTTGTGCAGTACCAAGTCAAATACCTTCAGAAATCTCAGCATATTATGTCAATGTTATTACTTTTATCAACCAAATTTGTAATCTCAAAGAGATATCAAGTTAGTCTGACAGGATCTATTTTCCATAAACCCATGTTTATTTGCATTAATTATTTTACCCTCCTTTAGTTATTTATTAATCGAGTTCTGGATCAGCCTGTTGGAAAAAGCAAGCCATCTTACCCAGAAAGGATAAGACCCATCACAGTCTTTTCACACTTTGGAGAAAAGCTTTTCATTCTGCCTCATTATTGGCTTATCAATAACCCCCTTGAACCTTCAATCTCCCCTGTGTACTCCACATATGCCAGTAGAGGGAAGCAAGGGAGGGGAGATGTCCCCATTGGGGTTCAGAGTAAGATGAAAGGTGTCTGGCCCAGACATGCTCTCTCTGGTGGCCATGAGGCTGTTGCTTGTGGTGAAGAGGGAAGGACAATACCTTTGGCTACTCTGAAGTGCTTTTGAGTTTCCCCCATAAACAACCCAGACAAACACCTAGTAGACTGGGTTTTGCTCCCCCACCCCTTTAAGTCTCATTAAAAGCCAATATTGTTCAGCCTAAAGATGGAGAGCTCAACATGGATTTTACTGAACGTTAAATCAACCAGCAAGCGTAGCCAGCAAACTCTGTGGCACTTTAACTTTAAATAATGCAATAATTATTGAATTTCCTTTTTATAACTGAAGTGCTGGAATGTAAACAATGGGGCTGTAATTGCAGGAAGGGGGGATCAATAGAGGCAATCGTTTTCAGCCATGTTAATTGTAAATACAATTGCTCCAAGATGTCAGCCTTGTTCTTCTCACTCCCAGAATCATCCTAACGGATGACAGAGTCCAACTTTCCCATTACAGCTGTTCGTTCCTTTAAGAGGTTCTCAATCAGGTCTGATCAATCTGTCAAGATAATGCATGGAGTAAGTAAGACTCTTCCAAACACAAGCTCCCAATCAATAGCCCGGAACAGCTTAATGAGGAGGGGCTAAAGCCCAGAGGGAGGCAACAGCACCAGTTTTCGCCGTCTTTGGCAGGCTGGCTTCTTCACATGGCCTTCCTAAACCGATCAGATCTTAACAAGGACATTGTTTATGCAGGCTTCAGTGAGCAGCAAGCCCCCCACACTCTCCAGGGACAGACGGACACACAACAGCATAGATTAACAGAAAACAAGATGGGGCCAAATTAGGTTTAACTTGGACTTTTTCCTCTCCTTAGCTTAATTGCGCAGTTGGCCTGAGAACATGAATTAATCATTCATCACAGAAGAGTCAGGTAGGTGAAAGACTCTGCATGCTCATTACATGCATACAAGTATCACCAGGATCCCTCCCACTTTCTTTAGCAAGTCCCTGGAAAGCCTCTTTGCTCAGTTTTATCCACCAGCCACTTCCTCCTCTGAAAGTCATGGATCAAGAGGAAGAAAACACTGCTGTCCTGGGGCCAAGAGTCAAACAAACAACGGGAAGAGACATGAACGGAGTAAAACCAGGTGGCTGAAGGTGCCAGTTTCCATCTGGCAAATTATTGTTTGTCTTGTGGTAGCAGCTTCGGTCCCTACTCTCAGACCAGGACCCCTTGGGCTAGGCACTGTATAAATACATGACAAAAAGACAGTTGTAGTGATGGAGCTCAGCTCACTTGGCATCCTGCTTGCAATCATGGTCTTCTCCTTTCCCACACTATTCCATTACGAGACTGGCAGCCATACCGGAGCAATTCCTTCCTAAAAACACAATTTTAAGAGCTTTCCAATCCCCTCAAGACTGAACAGCCTCCACAGAATGTTTCTAACAAGCACATGCTCCAATACCGAGGCAGATGAATGTAGTGGCATGCTACTGTCATTAGCAAACTCAATAACAAGCGAACAGTCACAGTTGATGGTACGTCTCCTAGGGTCCCACGTATGTGGATCAAAACTGTTCTGGCGAGTGTTGCTCTCAAACCTCAAGACTTACTTCTTTTGGTCAACATCTTTCGCTTTTAAAAATCCCAAGACAAACTAACAAAATGTGCACGTTTCAGGACGTTCCACCCCGGCAGTCGTCCTCCTCTCAATCCTCTCCCCTGTTAACTGTCATCCCTTATTCGTGTGTGTGAACGACCACTGCAGAGATGAACAGGAATGGAAGTGGAATGACTTGAGCACTCAGTGTCTCCCTTTATTCAGTATCACCAGCCCCAAGCCTTCAAAAATATCAGAGTCAAACCCCAAAAATCATTATTGGCTTAAAATTCATTTAACTGCTGAAAACGGGACACATTTGGTTTGTTGTCTTTTCATTTGCCTTCTGGGGGCACTCTGATGGGATTTTCAAGCTTCTCTCTGCAACCAGGAGGGCTAAGAATTTGCTTATTTTTTAAACGAAAGCGGAATTCTAGTGTAATTACCTGATTCCAGGAGTTGGAGCTTCAAAAAGAACAAATATCACAAGACTCATGATAAAGTCACAAGAGTTGGCACTACACTTTCTTGCTCTAGACTTCTCCTGCTACCTCACGATCCAACCTCCCCTGCCCTGCCGCTACTGCAGAAGTCTCTGATCACCTATTTAACTTTGTCCATCAAGACTTCTTTGCGGTTTAGCAGGACAGGTGAGACAGCCTTGCTGTTTGCAGGCAACCTTAATCCCGATCAATTTACATTACGAGGAAAAATGCTGATCATAAATGTAAACTGCAGCAAGAACGAAGAAGAGCCTGTGTACAAATCAAAGCTTAAGAGGGAAGCTTGAATCACCAGATCCCAAAGATCAAAATACTGTTGGAAAACTGGCACAGGTGATGCATGTTTTACATAAACGACATCAGCAGGTAAATTTTCAAAGCAGTCAACAGAGTTTCACTATGCAAATGATAGACATGACTAAAAGCCTCACAGGAAAGCTTTCCTGCACTGACATCTGCAGTACTTACAGTAGCTTTCACTATTGCAAATACTGCGATGTTTGCAGTTGGTTTAGTCTCAGCCAAAAAGTCAATTTTTTGGAAAGTTTGAGACTAAGCTAAATTAGGGAGGTTTTGCTTGCCACTAACAGATACAGCTTTACAAATGTCATGCTTTCCAGGGGGTTAGTCCTCAATGAGGAACAGTCACTGTAGACATCAGACGAAAACGTTGAACATGATTTTTAAAAGCTACTCCTTGGCAAGTGCAACAGCAAGTGTATGTTTTAAGATGTACAGCACCAAGATGAAGCTATGCAAACTCCATATCTGTGCAACTCCACAGTACCAACCCCGGGGGCTAATACTTGTCCTTCCTCCATGCATTTCTTCTCTCAACCATTTTAGGAGGAGCAAGAGACCAGCAATCCAAAAAGCTTAATCTCACTGTGGCCGGAGAGGAGCAGGAAGAAGCAAGCCTGGGGTTGGGGAGGAGATGATGGCCAGAGACAGGCCCTGGCCCAAAGATCCTGCTTCCTATACAGTATGAACAGGCACATTTTGATTGTTTAGCTACAACCACCAGGTGAACTGTAAGAGTATCAATGGCTGATATGAGGGAGGAAGATGTATATGAAGTCTGGGGGTTGGAAAAACAAGGGGTTTCAGGTGGAGGAAAGCAGGGTTGTTTGTTAGCTTTTCATACAGGAAGAGCAAAACCTGCTTTCTGTTTAGCGGATGCATTATTCCCTCTGACAGCCAGCTAGGGTAGCCAGGTGTCCAGCTTTTGACTAGGAAGTCCAGTCAAAAAGGGGACCTGACTGTGTCCAGTCACCCAAAGTCCGGTCACTGCGGGCAGGGCAGGCGGGGAGGCGTCAAGTCATCAGCTGGGGCCACCTCTTCCCTGTATTGGGTGGCAGCAGCTCCCAGCCCCGGCTCCGCAGGTGAGTCCCACCAGACCCATGCGGGGGTGGGGGGCGGGGGAAGAGGGGAAAAGCAGTGAGCGATGGGGCGGGGGGGGGGGAGAGCCTCAGGGGGAAGGGGCAGGGCAGGAGCAGGACCACCTTCAAGGAGAAGGGGAAGTTCCAGCACTCCTACTGGAGTGTCTGGTTTTTAAATATTACAAAGCTGGCAACCCTACCACCATCTTGAATTGATTCCCAGTCCTGCCCTCCAGACACACATGCCAGGAGACTTCACGTCCAAAAGTGCAATTCACAAAATTAGCCAGACAGGCAACACTAGGTGGGTTTAGGCTCAGCAATCTGAAATCTTGGCTCTGAATTTCCAGGATTGCAACTATTTTTAAAAAAATAATTAACATTCTAAGAATGTTTAATTAAATAATATAACTACTACTATCTTAACATTTTGGGTCAGGACATTTCCTTTGTTTTTAGAAAGAATGTGAAAACTAAGACTGCTATACTTCAACTTCACAAATGCCTTGAACTTGCAGGTGAGCCCAGCTTATAAACTCCAGAGAAGGGAAATGGAGGCATGCGTTCTGGCTCTGAAAGGTTAATTGGTTCAGTGGGGTGAACAGTAGACAGATAAAAGACGTGCTCTGTCATGGAAAGGGTTACATCTGCAGGAAAAATTAATGGAAGAAGCAGGAGATGAGATGCTGACTTATTTCCTGTCCACATCCAGGGCCAGGTGTTGGCTACCTCTGGACATGAAGCCCACTATTACAGGGGTTCTCGAACTGTGGGTCAGGACCCCAAAGTGGGTTGTGATCCTACTATAATGTGGTCACCAGGGCTGATGTTAGATTTGATGAGGCCCAGGCTGAAGTCTGAGAGCTTCAGCTCTGGGCAGGTGGGCCAACTTACATGCCCTCTGCCCAGGGCAGAAGCCCTTGAGCTTCAGCTTTGGCCCTCCAGCCCCAGGTGGTGGGGCTTGGGCGGGCCCCCCTCCTGGGGTCATGCAGTAATTTTTGTTGTCAGAAGGGGGGTCACAGTGCGATGAAGTTTGAGAACTTTTGAGAAGTTTGGGGGAAGGGATATCTCAGTGGTTTGAGCATTGGCCTGCTAAACCCAGGGTTGTGAGTTCAATCCTTGAGGGGGCCATTTAGGGATCTGGGGCAAAATCAGTACTTGGTCCTGCTAGTGAAGGCAGGGGACTGGATTCAACTCAATAATTTTTCAAGGTTCCTTCCAGCTAGCTCTATGAGATAGGTATATCTCTATATAACCGCTGCACTATTGCAATGGCTTTTTCACGGCCATATCACATTGCAAACTCATCTCTGATTCACAGCCCACTGTCACCCCTAGTTCTCTTTCTGTATCACTGCTTCCAATTTCTCCCTTGCCCAGAGTAGCCTCATTACAGAGTATTTTCTCCAAGATGTAGTAGCTGCATTTTTCTATGTTGAATCTCATTTGGTAATTTCCTGCCTACATTCCCAGTATCTCTAGGTTCCTCGGAATTATTTCTCTGTCCTTATCAAGTTAGTATCATCAATGAACTACATCTGGATGCTGTTTACTCCTTCTTTCAGCTCATTAAGAAAGATGTTAATGAACACTGGCCTTACCACGCAGCTTTGTACCCCAGATGCCATTCAAACTCATGTCACTGCTGTTCGTCACTACTGTTCAGTTTACTGTTAGCCCCCATAACTCTGTTCTATCCAAGCCAATTTGAATGTTTCAGGTCATGATTTTGAGATATCAAATGTTTTAATAAAATCCAAATATCAGATTTGTGTTTTCCTTGTCTGCTAATGTTTAATCCGAGTTACTCTATGGTTACTACTATGGAAAAATCCCAGAGCAACTGAATAAAGTGTATATTAGTCCTACTCCCTGACCAAGTCCCAGCTCAGATGGTTACATTCTATTCATCTTCCTCTCCTCAACTGTCAAAGTTATTAAAAAGTTGCTTAGTTCTACACTAGACACTACTGCATTTCAGTGGCAGGAGAAGCAAACCCTAAACTAAAGATCCCTTACCTTTGCCACCTTACAGGGTTATGAGGCTTAGCTAATGTTTCTGAAGTACTTTGTGATCCCCACTTTAAAGGGACTATGGATGTTCAAATACAGATTAATGAAATGGAGGTTGATGCTACTGAGTAAATCCAGCAGGCCAGCTCTAAGGGAATGTCTACACTTGCAGAGTTTTTGCGACCTAAGTTTCACCGGTGATAGGGAAGCGCTGGTTTGTGTACTCACTTCCTCAGGCATCAGAGAGTGTTTACATTAGCAGCACCTCCATCCCGGCTGAGAGCAGTGCTCTAGGGAAGCTATCCCACAGTGCAGCTCGCTCCAGTTTGAGGATAGGTCTTGTGAGAAGGGGGAGAGGTGAGATCCTGGGTCCCTGCACAGCCTCCCCTCCCCAAACACTGATCAGCTCCGGTAGCTCTGCATTGCTCCAAGCAGGGGAGTGTTTGCTCCCTGGAGCAGCCATTGTCACCTGGCCAGATGAGAAGTGAGCACTTGCCAAGAAAACTGGAAGGGGAGTTTCAAAGTTCCCAGGGCTTTACAGGGGAGCGGGGGGTGACTCTTTACCTGGCGCCAGAGCAGCAGAGCTGCTGGCTAGAGTGGTCACCTAGGCACGGTGGGATATCCTCAGGAGGCTAAAAGCTCTGTAAACAGGAAGAACGTGTCTTCACTTGCACATCACCGCAAAAGCATCACTGGTAAGAGCTGTACGCCTCTCGTGGAGGTGGTTTTCTTTTTGTGGTGAAACTTCTGAGTTTCACCGCAAAAAGTCATTAGCAAGTCTAGACACTCCCATGGTTTTTGCGCAAAAAAGGGACCTTTTCTGCTTTAAATGGCAAGCGTAGACATGCCCTAAGTCAGAGGTCTCAAACTCAGATGACCCCGAAGGCCGCATGAGGACTAGTGCATAGCTCAGTGGTTTGAGCATTGGCCTGCTAAACCCAGGGTTGTGAGTTTAGTCCTTGAGGGGGCCACTCTAGGGATCTGGGGCAAAATCAGTACTTGGTCCTGCTAGTGAAGGCAGGGGGCTGGACTCGATGACCTTTCAAGGTCCCTTCCAGTTCTAGGAGATGGGATATCTCCATCGGCCCGAGGGCCGCATCACTGACACCCCCCCACACACTGCCTCTGGCCCCGCCCCCACTCCACCCCTTCCAATTAGGCCCCACCCCTGCCCCACCTCTTCCCTGAAGTCCCCACCTCAACGCTGTCCCCAGGGAGTGCAGAAAGGGTGCAGGGTGCAGCGGGGACGGAGAGCAGGGAGTTGAAGTGCAGGAGGTGTGCAGGGTGCTCAGGGCAGGGAGTTGGTGTGTGGGATGCAGCAGGGGGCTCAGGGCAGAGAGTTGGGGGTGCAGGAGGGGTTCAGGGTGTGAGCTCCAGCCTGGTGCCGCTTACCTAGAGCAGCTCCAGGGTGGCAGCAGCGCTCCCTGGGGCCAGGGCAGGCTGCCTACCTGCCTTGGCCCCGGCTCCGCACTGCTCCGTTCCAGGAAGCAGCTGGAACCGTGTCCCTGCAGCCCCTGGGGGAAGGGGAGGGGCTCAGGGTTCCCTGCTTGGGCTGCTCTTGCTGTTCCTCCAGGTACCTCCCACGAAGCTCCCATTGGCCACGGTTCCCTGTTCCCAGCCAATGGGAGCTGTGAGGGGCAGTGCCTGGAAGCAGGCAATGCCGGGGCCCTCTGCCTCCTTCCCCCCAGCCCGAAGGGGCGTGCTGCCGGCTGCTTCAGAGAGCAGCATGAGGCTCGCAGCGTCAGGAGGCAATCCCACAGGCAGTAGAGGGGCAGGGAGCGGCGGGTGGGGGAGGCACGGGGAGCTTGGCAGGCCACACACAAGAGCCGCGTGTTTGAGACCCCTGCCCTAAGTGGTTGCAACAGTAGTGAGGGGAGGGAGGAGAAGATCTGGTTTATTTATTTATTTTCCATTTTACCACTGAAATGTGTATGCGTCTTTGCACTTGCAATGCAAATCCTCAATAGCTTCCTTTGAGAAGCATGTATCTTTTGTTCAGAAGATCTTTAAGAGACTGCTATGGAGTTTTTAGAATAGTACTGTCCTACCTGCTTTTGGGTTGGATTGATCCATGCAGGCAGAAAGGTATAAAGCAAGCTTGTTTTGGAAGAGCACAAGAGGAGCAAGGGGTGGACAATGCAGTTCCAGCAGAGGGGACAAGTGAACAAACTTCCCTCACTAGTCTGCAGAGTGCGACACTTAATGCAGTCGTTAGAAACACACCTAGAATGCTTCAAGAGATTAATTTTTGTGCTGAAGGATGTGATCTGTGTCCATGAGACCTAACTCTCTAAGGGCCTCTCGGTTTACAATATCATCACCCACCAAAAACTTGACACAAACATTTCATAGAATAGAATCATAGAATATCAGAGTTGGAAGGGACCTCAAGAGGTCATCTAGTCCAACCCCCTGCTCAAAGCAGGACCAATTCCCAGCTAAATCATCCCATTTGGAAATGACATGCAGTGCAGACAATGGGTATAGCAGTGGCATTCTTCCAAAGCAGAATGTCTGAACTGTCAGAATGCATTAGACCAGAGGGCCACCTAATCTAGTATCCTGCATCCGAAAGTGGCCATCATCAGTTGCTTCAGAAGAAGGTGCAAGAAACCTTGCTGTTGACACTTACAGAATAACCTGCTCCCAAGGAAAGTTTCTGCCTAACTTCCAGTAGTTAGAAGTTAGCTTATACCCTGAAGATCAAGGATTTATATCCCTTCCACCATTTTCCTAAAATATTCACTAGGACAAGTCTGGCTCTTATTATTCATAAAAATGTCTGATCTTTTTTGAATCCTGTAATCACCGAGAGCATGAGTTTATTTTGTGGCAGTGAGTTGCACACTCTTAGTGTGTGTTGTAAAGAAGTATTTCCGCATCAATTTTAAATTTGCAACCTCTCAATCGAATTGAACGTCCCTTTGTCCCTGTATTATGAGAGGACAAAGGGATATGCCCCCTTTCAATACCATTTATATTTTGTATGTTTTTATCATACCTCTTCTTAGACATCTTCTCTACCTGGTCAATGGAGAAAATGGGCAGGTGCAAAAAAACACAACAGAATCAGAGGAAAAGAAAACAGAGGGTTCCTGACATTGTAGGCTGGATTCTGAGTTTTAAAAGATGGGGATCCCTGTAATCTCTTCATACGAGACATTTTCCAGGCCCTTAGTTATTCTTGTTTCCCAATCTGTGAACGCCCTCAGGTGACCTGAAATTAGAACTGGAAATCAGCAAAACAGCCCCCAGTGAGCAAACAGGCCCGCTTGACTTAGTGTACCCATGTGAGAAGGAATGCTCAACTGGAGCTGCTCTTAACAGTGGTGCTGTATGTTGAAAGGTGACAAGAGTGGCATGCAAGTCTACACTGCCCTGACTCTGAGAAGGAGCTGCTCTCACAGCTCCAAGCCAAGAGGGGTGGGTAAAGGGCAAGCAGCAAATGGACAAGTCCAGCTGCAGCACCAAAGCAAGCAGGCCAGACCAGGGAAGTGTAGTAACAGGCTGGGCTCCTATCCAGGGTAACTCAGGTGAAAAACGACACAGATAGCATGGGGCTCCTGAAACCGTATGCTGCATTCAGAAATAATAGAGATCCCAGCCCCGTGAGAACGATCTAGGCAGTGACAGAAAGGAAGCCTGGCTAGAACCTGAAGTGGATTCACTGACCCCGAAGTGTAGCTACAAGGTAATTTTTGTTTGTTGCTTGATCAGAGGAAGAGGATAAAGCAGAGCAGAAAGAAAAACCCAACCTGTCTCTCCTACTGAGGGGCTAGTGCCCAATGCATTCACTAGCAGAGAGTTTCCTGAAGGCTCTGGTTGAAAGCATTGCAGTAGGTTTTATGCACGCATATGAAAGAAATGATCTTCCGCAGAAACTCAACTATTCCGTATGATGAGACACTGCTTTGTGATCGTGTTACTGGCTGAGTAGTTGCAGGAGATTTCTGCAGGCTAGGACATGCGGACAACGCGGGGCCAGTGTAATAATGCTTCAGAAATTACACAGGAAACTGGAGCCAGCCAGACCCAACTAGGTTATGCTCATTTTATTCAAGGAAATGCTTTGGACATAGATTAGACTTCCTTTGCTCACTATTTGTTTCAGCTATCTCAAATCAAATGAAAGCTACAAGTGTTGTGAGTGTGACAGATACGGCAATCTCCTGCAATATCTTTAGGAGATTTACTGTACTAAAACAACAAGGAGGCTGGTGGCACCTTAAAGACTAAGGGATTTATTTGGGCATAAGCTTTCGTGAGTAAAAACCTCACTTCTTCGGATGCATCTGAAGAAGTGAGGTTTTTACTCACGAAAGCTTATGCCCAAATAAATC